>NW_027258245.1:0-90772 GCF_045791955.1 Oncorhynchus clarkii lewisi | reverse complement strand
TGTTGTATGTTCATCTACTCGTTCAGTTTGGTCTTGTTTTCCGATTTTTTTCCGATTTTTTCCGATTTTTTTCCGATTTTTTTCCGATTTTTTTCCGATTTTTTTTCCGATTTTTTTCCGATTTTTTTCCGATTTTTTTCCGATTTTTTCCGATTTTTTTCCGATTTTTTTCCGATTTTTTTCCGATTTTTTTCCGATTTTTTTCCGATTTTTTTCCGATTTTTTTCCGATTTTTTTCCGATTTTTTCCGATTTTTTTCCGATTTTTTTCCGATTTTTTCCGATTTTTTTTCCGATTTTTTTCCGATTTTTTTCCGATTTTTTTCCGATTTTTTCCGATTTTTTTCCGATTTTTTCCGATTTTTTTTCCGATTTTTTTCCGATTTTTTTCCGATTTTTTTTCCGATTTTTTCCGATTTTTTTCCGATTTTTTTCCGATTTTTTTCCGATTTTTTTCCGATTTTTTTTTCCGATTTTTTCCGATTTTTTTCCGATTTTTTTCCGATTTTTTTCCGATTTTTTCCGATTTTTTTCCGATTTTTTTCCGATTTTTTTCCGATTTTTTTCCGATTTTTTTCCGATTTTTTTCCGATTTTTTTCCGATTTTTTTCCGATTTTTTTCCGATTTTTTTCCGATTTTTTTCCGATTTTTTTCCGATTTTTTTTCCGATTTTTTTCCGATTTTTTTCCGATTTTTTTCCGATTTTTTTCCGATTTTTTTCCGATTTTTTTCCGATTTTTTTCCGATTTTTTTCCGATTTTTTTCCGATTTTTTCCGATTTTTTTCCGATTTTTTTCCGATTTTTTTCCGATTTTTTTCCGATTTTTTCCGATTTTTTTCCGATTTTTTTCCGATTTTTTTCCGATTTTTTTCCGATTTTTTTCCGATTTTTTTCCGATTTTTTTCCGATTTTTTTTTTTTCCGATTTTTTTCCGATTTTTTTCCGATTTTTTTCCGATTTTTTTCCGATTTTTTTCCGATTTTTTTCCGATTTTTTTTCGATTTTTTTTTTTTTCCGATTTTTTTCCGATTTTTTCCCGATTTTTTTCCGATTTTTTTCCGATTTTTTTCCGATTTTTTTCCGATTTTTTTCCGATTTTTTCCCGATTTTTTTCCGATTTTTTTCCGATTTTTTTCCGATTTTTTTCCGATTTTTTTCCGATTTTTTTCCGATTTTTTTCCGATTTTTTCCGATTTTTTTTCCGATTTTTTTCCGATTTTTTTCCGATTTTTTTTCCGATTTTTTTTTCCGATTTTTTTCCGATTTTTTTCCGATTTTTTTCCGATTTTTTTCCGATTTTTTTCCGATTTTTTTCCGATTTTTTTCCGATTTTTTTCCGATTTTTTTCCGATTTTTTTCCGATTTTTTTCCGATTTTTTCCCGATTTTTTTCCGATTTTTTTCCGATTTTTTTTCCGATTTTTTTTCCGATTTTTTTCCGATTTTTTTCCGATTTTTTTCCGATTTTTTTCCGATTTTTTTCCGATTTTTTCCGATTTTTTTCCGATTTTTTTTTTTTTCCGATTTTTTTCCGATTTTTTTCCGATTTTTTCCGATTTTTTTCCGATTTTTTTCCGATTTTTTCCGATTTTTTTCCGATTTTTTCCGATTTTTTTCCGATTTTTTTCCGATTTTTTTCCGATTTTTTTCCGATTTTTTCCGATTTTTTTCCGATTTTTTTCCGATTTTTTTTCCGATTTTTTTCCGATTTTTTTTTTTTTTTTTCCGATTTTTTTCCGATTTTTTTCCGATTTTTTTCCGATTTTTTTCCGATTTTTTTCCGATTTTTTTCCGATTTTTTCCGATTTTTTTCCGATTTTTTCCGATTTTTTTCCGATTTTTTTCCGATTTTTTTCCGATTTTTTTCCGATTTTTTTCCGATTTTTTTCCGATTTTTTTCCGATTTTTTTCCGATTTTTTTCCGATTTTTTTCCGATTTTTTTCCGATTTTTTTCCGATTTTTTTCCGATTTTTTTCCGATTTTTTTCCGATTTTTTTCCGATTTTTTTCCGATTTTTTTCCGATTTTTTTTTTTTCCGATTTTTTTTCCGATTTTTTTCCGATTTTTTTCCGATTTTTTTTTCCGATTTTTTTCCGATTTTTTCCGATTTTTTTCCGATTTTTTTCCGATTTTTTTCCGATTTTTTCCGATTTTTTCCCGATTTTTTCCCGATTTTTTTCCGATTTTTTTCCGATTTTTTCCGATTTTTTTCCGATTTTTTTCCGATTTTTTTCCGATTTTTTTCCGATTTTTTCCGATTTTTTTCCGATTTTTTTCCGATTTTTTTCCGATTTTTTTCCGATTTTTTTCCGATTTTTTTCCGATTTTTTTCCGATTTTTTTCCGATTTTTTTCCGATTTTTTTCCGATTTTTTTTTTTTCGATTTTTTTCCGATTTTTTTCCGATTTTTTTTTTTTTTTTCCGATTTTTTTCCGATTTTTTTCCGATTTTTTTCCGATTTTTTCCGATTTTTTTCCGATTTTTTTTTTTTTCCGATTTTTTTCCGATTTTTTCCGATTTTTTTCCGATTTTTTTCCGATTTTTTTCCGATTTTTTTCCGATTTTTTCCGATTTTTTTCCGATTTTTTTCCGATTTTTTTCCGATTTTTTTCCGATTTTTTTCCGATTTTTTTCCGATTTTTTTCCGATTTTTTTCCGATTTTTTTCCGATTTTTTTCCGATTTTTTTCCGATTTTTTCCGATTTTTTTCCGATTTTTTTCCGATTTTTTTCCGATTTTTTTCCGATTTTTTTCCGATTTTTTTTTTCCGATTTTTTTCCGATTTTTTTCCAAAAAAAAAAAAAAAAAAAAAAATCGATTTTTTTCCGATTTTTTCCGATTTTTTCCCGATTTTTTTCCCGATTTTTTCCGATTTTTTTCCGATTTTTTCCGATTTTTTTCCGATTTTTTTCCGATTTTTTTCCGATTTTTTCCGATTTTTTTTCCGATTTTTTTCCGATTTTTTTCCGATTTTTTTTCCGATTTTTTTCCGATTTTTTTCCGATTTTTTTCCGATTTTTTTTTTCCGATTTTTTTCCGATTTTTTTTTTTTTCCGATTTTTTTCCGATTTTTTTCCGATTTTTTTCCGATTTTTTTTTTTTTCCGATTTTTTTCCGATTTTTTTCCGATTTTTTTCCGATTTTTTTCCGATTTTTTTCCGATTTTTTTCCGATTTTTTTCCCATTTTTTTCCGATTTTTTTTTTTTTCCGATTTTTTTCCGATTTTTTTCCGATTTTTTTCCGATTTTTTTCCGATTTTTTCCGATTTTTTTCCGATTTTTTCCCGATTTTTTTCCGATTTTTTTCCGATTTTTTTCCGATTTTTTTCCGATTTTTTTCCGATTTTTTTCCGATTTTTTTCCGATTTTTTTCCGATTTTTTTCCGATTTTTTTCCGATTTTTTTCCGATTTTTTTCCGATTTTTTTCCGATTTTTTTCCGATTTTTTTCCGATTTTTTTCCGATTTTTTTCCGATTTTTTTCCGATTTTTTTCCGATTTTTTTCCGATTTTTTTCGATTTTTTTCCGATTTTTTTCGATTTTTTTTTTTTCCCGATTTTTTTCCGATTTTTTTCCGATTTTTTTTTTCCGATTTTTTTCCGATTTTTTTTTCCGATTTTTTTCCGATTTTTTTCCGATTTTTTTCCGATTTTTTCCGATTTTTTTCCGATTTTTTTCCGATTTTTTCGATTTTTTTCCGATTTTTTCCGATTTTTTCCCGATTTTTTTCCGATTTTTTCCGATTTTTTTCCGATTTTTTCCGATTTTTTTCCGATTTTTTTCCGATTTTTTTCCGATTTTTTCCGATTTTTTTTCCGATTTTTTTCCGATTTTTTTCCGATTTTTTTCCGATTTTTTCCGATTTTTTTCCGATTTTTTTCCGATTTTTTTCCGATTTTTTTCCGATTTTTTTCCGATTTTTTTCCGATTTTTTTCCGATTTTTTCCGATTTTTTTCCGATTTTTTTCCGATTTTTTTCCGATTTTTTTCCGATTTTTTCCCGATTTTTTTCCGATTTTTTTCCGATTTTTTTTCCGATTTTTTCCGATTTTTTTCCGATTTTTTTCCGATTTTTTTCCGATTTTTTTCCGATTTTTTCCGATTTTTTTCCGATTTTTTTCCGATTTTTTTCCGATTTTTTTCCGATTTTTTTCCGATTTTTTCCGATTTTTTCCGATTTTTTTCCGATTTTTTTCCGATTTTTTTCCGATTTTTTTCCGATTTTTTTCCGATTTTTTTCCGATTTTTTTCGATTTTTTTTTCCGATTTTTCCCGATTTTTTTCCGATTTTTTTCCGATTTTTTTCCGATTTTTTTCCGATTTTTTTCCGATTTTTTTTCCGATTTTTTCCGATTTTTTTCCGATTTTTTTCCGATTTTTTTCCGATTTTTTTCCGATTTTTTTCCGATTTTTTTCCGATTTTTTTCCGATTTTTTTCCGATTTTTTTTTTTTTCCGATTTTTTTCCGATTTTTTTCCGATTTTTTCCCGATTTTTTCCCGATTTTTTTTCCGATTTTTTTCCGATTTTTTCCGATTTTTTTCCGATTTTTTTTTTTCCGATTTTTTCCGATTTTTTTCCGATTTTTTTTTTTTCCGATTTTTTTCCGATTTTTTTCCGATTTTTTTCCGATTTTTTTCCGATTTTTTTTTTTTCCGATTTTTTTCCGATTTTTTTCCGATTTTTTTCCGATTTTTTTCCGATTTTTTTCCGATTTTTTTCCGATTTTTTTCCGATTTTTTTCCGATTTTTTTCCGATTTTTTTCCGATTTTTTCCGATTTTTTTCCGATTTTTTTCCGAAAAAAAAAAAAAAAAAAATCGATTTTTTTCCGATTTTTTCCGATTTTTTCCCGATTTTTTCCCGATTTTTTCCGATTTTTTTCCGATTTTTTCCGATTTTTTTCCGATTTTTTTCCGATTTTTTTCCGATTTTTTTCCGATTTTTTTCCGATTTTTTTCCGATTTTTTTCCGATTTTTTTCCGATTTTTTTCCGATTTTTTTCCGATTTTTTTCCGATTTTTTTCCGATTTTTTTCCGATTTTTTTCCGATTTTTTTCCGATTTTTTTCCGATTTTTTTCCGATTTTTTCCGATTTTTTTCCGATTTTTTCCGATTTTTTTCCGATTTTTTTCCGATTTTTTTCCGATTTTTTTCCGATTTTTTCCGATTTTTTTCCGATTTTTTCCGATTTTTTTCCGATTTTTTTCCGATTTTTTTCCGATTTTTTTCCGATTTTTTTCCGATTTTTTTCCGATTTTTTTCCGATTTTTTTCCGATTTTTTTCCGATTTTTTTCCGATTTTTTTCCGATTTTTTTCCGATTTTTTTCCGATTTTTTTCCGATTTTTTTCCGATTTTTTTCCGATTTTTTTCCGATTTTTTTCCGATTTTTTTCCGATTTTTTTCCGATTTTTTCCCGATTTTTTTTTTTTCCGATTTTTTTCCGATTTTTTTCCGATTTTTTTCCGATTTTTTCCGATTTTTTTCCGATTTTTTTCCAAAAAAAAAAAAAAAAAATCGATTTTTTTCCGATTTTTTCCGATTTTTTCCCGATTTTTTTCCCGATTTTTTCAGATTTTTTTCCGATTTTTTCCGATTTTTTTCCAATTTTTTTCCGATTTTTTTCCGATTTTTTCCGATTTTTTTTCCGATTTTTTTCCGATTTTTTTCCGATTTTTTTTCCGATTTTTTTCCGATTTTTTTCCGATTTTTTTCCGATTTTTTTCCGATTTTTTTTCCGATTTTTTTCCGATTTTTTTTTTTTCCGATTTTTTTCCGATTTTTTTCCGATTTTTTTTTTCCGATTTTTTTTTTTTCGATTTTTTTCCGATTTTTTTCCGATTTTTTTCCGATTTTTTTCCGATTTTTTTCCGATTTTTTTCCGATTTTTTTCCGATTTTTTTCCGATTTTTTTCCGATTTTTTTCCGATTTTTTTCCGATTTTTTTCCGATTTTTTTCCGATTTTTTTCCGATTTTTTTCCGATTTTTTTTTCCGATTTTTTTCCGATTTTTTTCCGATTTTTTTCCGATTTTTTTCCGATTTTTTTCCGATTTTTTCCCGATTTTTTTCCGATTTTTTCCGATTTTTTCCGATTTTTTTTTTTCCGATTTTTTTCCGATTTTTTTCCGATTTTTTTCCGATTTTTTTCCGATTTTTTCCGATTTTTTCCGATTTTTTTCCGATTTTTTTCCGATTTTTTTCCGATTTTTTTCCGATTTTTTTCCGATTTTTTTCCGATTTTTTCCGATTTTTTTCCGATTTTTTTCCGATTTTTTCCGATTTTTTTCCGATTTTTTTCCGATTTTTTCCGATTTTTTTCCGATTTTTTTCCGATTTTTTTCCGATTTTTTTCCGATTTTTTTCCGATTTTTTTCCGATTTTTTTCCGATTTTTTTCCGATTTTTTCCGATTTTTTTCCGATTTTTTTCCGATTTTTTTCCGATTTTTTTCCGATTTTTTTCCGATTTTTTTCCGATTTTTTTCCGATTTTTTTCCGATTTTTTTCCGATTTTTTTCCGATTTTTTTCCGATTTTTTTCCGATTTTTTTCCGATTTTTTTCCGATTTTTTTCCGATTTTTTCCGATTTTTTTCCGATTTTTTTCCGATTTTTTTCCAAAAAAAAAAAAAAATCGATTTTTTTCCGATTTTTTCCGATTTTTTCCCGATTTTTTCCGATTTTTTCCGATTTTTTTCCGATTTTTTCCGATTTTTTTCCGATTTTTTTCCGATTTTTTTCCGATTTTTTTCCGATTTTTTTCCGATTTTTTTCCGATTTTTTCCGATTTTTTTCCGATTTTTTTCCGATTTTTTTCCGATTTTTTTCCGATTTTTTTCCGATTTTTTTCCGATTTTTTTTTTTTTCCGATTTTTTTCCGATTTTTTTCCGATTTTTTCCGATTTTTTTCCGATTTTTTTCCGATTTTTTTCCGATTTTTTTCCGATTTTTTCCGATTTTTTTCCGATTTTTTTCCGATTTTTTTCCGATTTTTTCCGATTTTTTTCCGATTTTTTTCCGATTTTTTTCCGATTTTTTTCCGATTTTTTTCCGATTTTTTTCCGATTTTTTTCCGATTTTTTTCCGATTTTTTTCCGATTTTTTTCCGATTTTTTTCCGATTTTTTTCCGATTTTTTTCCGATTTTTTTCGATTTTTTTTCCGATTTTTTCCGATTTTTTTCCGATTTTTTTCCGATTTTTTTCCGATTTTTTTCCGATTTTTTTTCCGATTTTTTTCCGATTTTTTCCGATTTTTTTCCGATTTTTTTCCGATTTTTTTCCGATTTTTTTCCGATTTTTTTCCGATTTTTTTCCGATTTTTTTTCCGATTTTTTTTCCGATTTTTTTCCGATTTTTTTCCGATTTTTTTCCGATTTTTTTCCGATTTTTTTCCGATTTTTTTCCGATTTTTTTCCGATTTTTTTCCGATTTTTTTCCGATTTTTTTCCGATTTTTTTCCGATTTTTTCCGATTTTTTCCGATTTTTTTCCGATTTTTTTCCGATTTTTTTTTTCCGATTTTTTTCCGATTTTTTCCGATTTTTTTCCGATTTTTTTCCGATTTTTTCCGATTTTTTTCCGATTTTTTCCGATTTTTTTCCGATTTTTTCCGATTTTTTCCGATTTTTTTTCCGATTTTTTTCCGATTTTTTCCGATTTTTTTTCCGATTTTTTTCCGATTTTTTCCGATTTTTTCCGATTTTTTTTTTTTTCCGATTTTTTTCCGATTTTTTCCGATTTTTTTCCGATTTTTTCCGATTTTTTTCCGATTTTTTCCGATTTTTTTTCCGATTTTTTTCCGATTTTTTTTTTTTTCCGATTTTTTTCCGATTTTTTCCGATTTTTTTCCGATTTTTTTCCGATTTTTTTCCGATTTTTTTCCGATTTTTTTCCGATTTTTTTCCGATTTTTTTTTTTTCCGATTTTTTTCCGATTTTTTTCCGATTTTTTTCCGATTTTTTTCCGATTTTTTTCCCGATTTTTTTCCGATTTTTTTCCGATTTTTTTCCGATTTTTTTCCGATTTTTTCCGATTTTTTTCCGATTTTTTTCCGAAAAAAAAAAAAAAAAAAATCGATTTTTTTCCGATTTTTTCCGATTTTTTCCGATTTTTTCCCGATTTTTTCCGATTTTTTTCCGATTTTTTCCGATTTTTTTCCGATTTTTTTCCGATTTTTTTCCGATTTTTTTCCGATTTTTTTTCCGATTTTTTTCCGATTTTTTCCGATTTTTTTCCGATTTTTTTCCGATTTTTTCCGATTTTTTTTTTTTTTTTCCGATTTTTTTCCGATTTTTTTCCGATTTTTTTTTCCGATTTTTTTTCCGATTTTTTTTTCCGATTTTTTTCCGATTTTTTCCGATTTTTTCCCGATTTTTTTCCGATTTTTTTCCGATTTTTTTTTTTCCGATTTTTTCCGATTTTTTTCCGATTTTTTTCCGATTTTTTTCCGATTTTTTTCCGATTTTTTCCGATTTTTTTCCGATTTTTTTCCGATTTTTTTTCCGATTTTTTTCCGATTTTTTTCCGATTTTTTTCCGATTTTTTTCCGATTTTTTTCCGATTTTTTTCCGATTTTTTTCCGATTTTTTTCCGATTTTTTCCGATTTTTTCCCGATTTTTTTCCGATTTTTTTCCGATTTTTTTCCGATTTTTTTCCGATTTTTTTCCGATTTTTTTCCGATTTTTTTCCGATTTTTTCCGATTTTTTTCCGATTTTTTTCCGATTTTTTCCGATTTTTTTCCGATTTTTTCCGATTTTTTTCCGATTTTTTTCCGATTTTTTTCCGATTTTTTTCCGATTTTTTTCCGATTTTTTTCCGATTTTTTTCCGATTTTTTTCCGATTTTTTTCCGATTTTTTTCCGATTTTTTTCCGATTTTTTTCCGATTTTTTTCCGATTTTTTTCCGATTTTTTTCCGATTTTTTCCGATTTTTTTCCGATTTTTTTCCAAAAAAAAAAAAAAAAATCGATTTTTTTCCGATTTTTTCCGATTTTTTCCCGATTTTTTCCCGATTTTTTCAGATTTTTTTCCGATTTTTTCCGATTTTTTTCCGATTTTTTTCCGATTTTTTTCCGATTTTTTTCCGATTTTTTTTTTTTTTTCCGATTTTTTTCCGATTTTTTCCGATTTTTTTCCGATTTTTTTTTTTCCGATTTTTTTTTTTTTCCGATTTTTTTCCGATTTTTTTCCGATTTTTTTTTAGATTTTTTTCCGATTTTTTTCCGATTTTTTCCGATTTTTTTCCGATTTTTTCCGATTTTTTCCGATTTTTTCCGATTTTTTTCCGATTTTTTTCCGATTTTTTCCGATTTTTTTCCGATTTTTTTTTTTTTCCGATTTTTTTCCGATTTTTTTCCGATTTTTTCCGATTTTTTTCCGATTTTTTCCGATTTTTTTCCGATTTTTTTCCGATTTTTTTCCCGATTTTTTTTTTTTCCGATTTTTTTCCGATTTTTTTCCGATTTTTTTCCGATTTTTTTCCGATTTTTTTCCGATTTTTTTCCGATTTTTTTCCGATTTTTTTCCGATTTTTTCCGATTTTTTCCCGATTTTTTCCCGATTTTTTCCGATTTTTTTCCGATTTTTTCCGATTTTTTTCCGATTTTTTTCCGATTTTTTTCCGATTTTTTCCGATTTTTTTTCCGATTTTTTTCCGATTTTTTTCCGATTTTTTTTCCGATTTTTTCCGATTTTTTTCCGATTTTTTTCCGATTTTTTTCCCGATTTTTTTTCCGATTTTTTTTCCGATTTTTTCCGATTTTTTTCCGATTTTTTTCCGATTTTTTTCCGATTTTTTTCCGATTTTTTTCCGATTTTTTTCCGATTTTTTTCCGATTTTTTTCCGATTTTTTCCGATTTTTTTTCCGATTTTTTTCCGATTTTTTTTCCGATTTTTTTCCGATTTTTTTTTTTTCCGATTTTTTTCCGATTTTTTTCCGATTTTTTTCCGATTTTTTTCCGATTTTTTCCCGATTTTTTCCGATTTTTTTTCCGATTTTTTTCCGATTTTTTCCGATTTTTTTCCGATTTTTTCCGATTTTTTTCCGATTTTTTTCCGATTTTTTCCGATTTTTTTCCGATTTTTTTCCGATTTTTTCCGATTTTTTTCCGATTTTTTTCCAAAAAAAAAAAAAAAAATCGATTTTTTTCCGATTTTTTCCGATTTTTTTCCCGATTTTTTCCCGATTTTTTCAGATTTTTTTCCGATTTTTTCCGATTTTTTTCCAATTTTTTTCCGATTTTTTCCGATTTTTTTCAAAAAAAAAAAAAAAAAAATCGATTTTTTTCCGATTTTTTCCGATTTTTTCCCGATTTTTTCCCGATTTTTTCAGATTTTTTTCCGATTTTTTCCGATTTTTTTCCGATTTTTTCCGATTTTTTTCCGATTTTTTCCGATTTTTTTTCCAATTTCAATACGAAAATAATATTACACTTTTCCAATAACAAATTTCTAAATCATGTTGTGATTCACTCACTCTGGATGAATTTTTGCAAGTTGCATTGCAATACGAAAATAATATTACACTTTTCCATTAACAAAGCTCTAAATCATGTTGTGATTCACTCACTCTGGATGAATTTTTGCAAGTTGCATTGCAATACGGAAAATAATATTACTTTTCCATTAACAAAGTTCTAAATCATGTTATGATTCCACTCTGGATTACATTTTTTTGCTGTACTGTTTCATTCATGAAACGATGAATCGATGAATTTTTGCAATACGGAAATAATATTACACTTTTCCATTAACAAAGTTCTAAGTCTCAATCTAAATCATGTTATGATTCCACTCTGGATTACATTCGTTTCATTCATGAAACGATGAATCGATGAATTTTTGCAAGTTGCATTGCAATACGGAAATAATATTACACTTTTCCATTAACAAAGTTCTAAATCATGTTGTGATTCACTCACTTTGGATGAATTTTTGCAAGTTGCATTGCAATACGAAAATAATATTACACTTTTCCAATAACAAATTTCTAAATCATGTTGTGATTCACTCACTCTGGATGAATTTTTGCAAGTTGCATTGCAATACGAAAATAATATTACACTTTTCCATTAACAAAGTTCTAAATCATGTGATTCACTCACTCTGGATGAATTTTTGCAAGTTGCATTGCATGTTATGATTCCATTCTGGATTACATTTCTTTTGCTGTTACTGTTTCATTCATGAAACGATGAATCGATGAATTTTTGCAAGTTGCATTGCAATACGAAAATAATATTACACTTTTCCATTAACAAAGCTCTAAATCATGTTGTGATTCACTCACTCTGGATGAATTTTTGCAAGTTGCATTGCAATACGGAAAATAATATTACTTTTCCATTAACAAAGTTCTAAATCATGTTATGATTCCACTCTGGATTACATTTTTTTGCTGTACTGTTTCATTCATGAAACGATGAATCGATGAATTTTTGCAATACGGAAATAATATTACACTTTTCCATTAACAAAGTTCTAAGTCTCAATCTAAATCATGTTATGATTCCACTCTGGATTACATTCGTTTCATTCATGAAACGATGAATCGATGAATTTTTGCAAGTTGCATTGCAATACGGAAATAATATTACACTTTTCCATTAACAAAGCTCTAAATCATGTTGTGATTCACTCACTCTGGATGAATTTTTGCAAGTTGCATTGCAATACGAAAATAATATTACACTTTTCCATTAACAAAGCTCTAAATCATGTTGTGATTCACTCACTCTGGATGAATTTTTGCAAGTTGCATTGCAATACGGAAAATAATATTACTTTTCCATTAACAAAGTTCTAAATCATGTTATGATTCCACTCTGGATTACATTTTTTTGCTGTACTGTTTCATTCATGAAACGATGAATCGATGAATTTTTGCAATACGGAAATAATATTACACTTTTCCATTAACAAAGTTCTAAGTCTCAATCTAAATCATGTTATGATTCCACTCTGGATTACATTCGTTTCATTCATGAAACGATGAATCGATGAATTTTTGCAAGTTGCATTGCAATACGGAAATAATATTACACTTTTCCATTAACAAAGTTCTAAATCATGTTGTGATTCACTCACTTTGGATGAATTTTTGCAAGTTGCATTGCAATACGAAAATAATATTACACTTTTCCAATAACAAATTTCTAAATCATGTTGTGATTCACTCACTCTGGATGAATTTTTGCAAGTTGCATTGCAATACGAAAATAATATTACACTTTTCCATTAACAAAGTTCTAAATCATGTGATTCACTCACTCTGGATGAATTTTTGCAAGTTGCATTGCATGTTATGATTCCATTCTGGATTACATTTCTTTTGCTGTTACTGTTTCATTCATGAAACGATGAATCGATGAATTTTTGCAATACGGAAATAATATTACACTTTTCCATTAACAAAGTTCTAAATCATGTTGTGATTCACTCACTCTGGATGAATTTTTGCAAGTTGCATTGCAATACGGAAAATAATATTACTTTTCCATTAACAAAGTTCTAAATCATGTTGTGATTCACTCACTCTGGATTACATTTTTTTGCGGTACTGTTTTCATTCATGAAACGATGAATCGATGAATTTTTGCAATACGGAAATAATATTACACTTTTCCATTAACAAAGTTCTAAATCATGTTGTGATTCACTCACTCTGGATGAATTTTTGCAAGTTGCATTGCAATACGAAAATAATATTACACTTTTCCATTAACAAAGTTCTAAATCATGTGATTCACTCACTCTGGATGAATTTTTGCAAGTTGCATTGCATGTTATGATTCCATTCTGGATTACATTTCTTTTGCTGTTACTGTTTCATTCATGAAACGATGAATCGATGAATTTTTGCAAGTTGCATTGCAATACGAAAATAATATTACACTTTTCCATTAACAAAGCTCTAAATCATGTTGTGATTCACTCACTCTGGATGAATTTTTGCAAGTTGCATTGCAATACGGAAAATAATATTACTTTTCCATTAACAAAGTTCTAAATCATGTTATGATTCCACTCTGGATTACATTTTTTTGCTGTACTGTTTCATTCATGAAACGATGAATCGATGAATTTTTGCAATACGGAAATAATATTACACTTTTCCATTAACAAAGTTCTAAGTCTCAATCTAAATCATGTTATGATTCCACTCTGGATTACATTCGTTTCATTCATGAAACGATGAATCGATGAATTTTTGCAAGTTGCATTGCAATACGGAAATAATATTACACTTTTCCATTAACAAAGCTCTAAATCATGTTGTGATTCACTCACTCTGGATGAATTTTTGCAAGTTGCATTGCAATACGAAAATAATATTACACTTTTCCAATAACAAAGTTCTAAATCATGTTGTGATTCACTCACTCTGGATGAATTTTTGCAAGTTGCATTGCAATACGGAAAATAATATTACTTTTCCATTAACAAAGTTCTAAATCATGTTATGATTCCACTCTGGATTACATTTTTTTGCTGTACTGTTTCATTCATGAAACGATGAATCGATGAATTTTTGCAATACGGAAATAATATTACACTTTTCCATTAACAAAGTTCTAAATCATGTTGTGATTCACTCACTCTGGATGAATTTTTGCAAGTTGCATTGCAATACGAAAATAATATTACACTTTTCCATTAACAAAGTTCTAAATCATGTTGTGATTCACTCACTTTGGATGAATTTTTGCAAGTTGCATTGCAATACGAAAATAATATTACACTTTTCCAATAACAAATTTCTAAATCATGTTATGATTCCACTCTGGATTACATTTTTTTGCTGTACTGTTTCATTCATGAAACGATGAATCGATGAATTTTTGCAATACGGAAATAATATTACACTTTTCCATTAACAAAGTTCTAAGTCTCAATCTAAATCATGTTATGATTCCACTCTGGATTACATTCGTTTCATTCATGAAACGATGAATCGATGAATTTTTGCAAGTTGCATTGCAATACGGAAATAATATTACACTTTTCCATTAACAAAGCTCTAAATCATGTTGTGATTCACTCACTCTGGATGAATTTTTGCAAGTTGCATTGCAATACGAAAATAATATTACACTTTTCCAATAACAAAGTTCTAAATCATGTTGTGATTCACTCACTCTGGATGAATTTTTGCAAGTTGCATTGCAATACGGAAAATAATATTACTTTTCCATTAACAAAGTTCTAAATCATGTTATGATTCCACTCTGGATTACATTTTTTTGCTGTACTGTTTCATTCATGAAACGATGAATCGATGAATTTTTGCAATACGGAAATAATATTACACTTTTCCATTAACAAAGTTCTAAGTCTCAATCTAAATCATGTTATGATTCCACTCTGGATTACATTCGTTTCATTCATGAAACGATGAATCGATGAATTTTTGCAAGTTGCATTGCAATACGGAAATAATATTACACTTTTCCATTAACAAAGCTCTAAATCATGTTGTGATTCACTCACTCTGGATGAATTTTTGCAAGTTGCATTGCAATACGAAAATAATATTACACTTTTCCAATAACAAAGTTCTAAATCATGTTGTGATTCACTCACTCTGGATGAATTTTTGCAAGTTGCATTGCAATACGGAAAATAATATTACTTTTCCATTAACAAAGTTCTAAATCATGTTATGATTCCACTCTGGATTACATTTTTTTGCTGTACTGTTTCATTCATGAAACGATGAATCGATGAATTTTTGCAATACGGAAATAATATTACACTTTTCCATTAACAAAGTTCTAAATCATGTTGTGATTCACTCACTTTGGATGAATTTTTGCAAGTTGCATTGCAATACGGAAATAATATTACACTTTTCCATTAACCAAGTTCTAAATCATGTTGTGGTTCACTCACTCTGGATTACATTTTTTTGCGGTACTGTTTCATTCATGAAACGATGAATCGATGAATTTTTGCAATACGGAAATAATATTACACTTTTCCATTAACAAAGTTCTAAATCATGTTGTGATTCACTCACTCTGGATTACATTTTTTTGCGGTACTGTTTTCATTCATGAAACGATGAATCGATGAATTTTTGCAATACGGAAATAATATTACACTTTTCCATTAACAAAGTTCTAAATCATGTTGTGATTCACTCACTTTGGATGAATTTTTGCAAGTTGCATTGCAATACGGAAATAATATTACACTTTTCCATTAACCAAGTTCTAAATCATGTTGTGGTTCACTCACTCTGGATTACATTTTTTTGCGGTACTGTTTCATTCATGAAACGATGAATCGATGAATTTTTGCAATACGGAAATAATATTACACTTTTCCATTAACAAAGTTCTAAATCATGTTGTGATTCACTCACTCTGGATGAATTTTTGCAAGTTGCATTGCAATACGAAAATAATATTACACTTTTCCATTAACAAAGTTCTAAATCATGTTGTGATTCACTCACTCTGGATTACATTTTTTTGCGGTACTGTTTTCATTCATGAAACGATGAATCGATGAATTTTTGCAATACGGAAATAATATTACACTTTTCCATTAACAAAGTTCTAAATCATGTTGTGATTCACTCACTTTGGATGAATTTTTGCAAGTTGCATTGCAATACGAAAATAATATTACACTTTTCCAATAACAAATTTCTAAATCATGTTGTGATTCACTCACTCTGGATGAATTTTTGCAAGTTGCATTGCAATACGAAAATAATATTACACTTTTCCATTAACAAAGCTCTAAATCATGTTGTGATTCACTCACTCTGGATGAATTTTTGCAAGTTGCATTGCAATACGGAAAATAATATTACTTTTCCATTAACAAAGTTCTAAATCATGTTATGATTCCACTCTGGATTACATTTTTTTGCTGTACTGTTTCATTCATGAAACGATGAATCGATGAATTTTTGCAATACGGAAATAATATTACACTTTTCCATTAACAAAGTTCTAAGTCTCAATCTAAATCATGTTATGATTCCACTCTGGATTACATTCGTTTCATTCATGAAACGATGAATCGATGAATTTTTGCAAGTTGCATTGCAATACGGAAATAATATTACACTTTTCCATTAACAAAGCTCTAAATCATGTTGTGATTCACTCACTCTGGATGAATTTTTGCAAGTTGCATTGCAATACGAAAATAATATTACACTTTTCCAATAACAAAGTTCTAAATCATGTTGTGATTCACTCACTCTGGATGAATTTTTGCAAGTTGCATTGCAATACGGAAAATAATATTACTTTTCCATTAACAAAGTTCTAAATCATGTTATGATTCCACTCTGGATTACATTTTTTTGCTGTACTGTTTCATTCATGAAACGATGAATCGATGAATTTTTGCAATACGGAAATAATATTACACTTTTCCATTAACAAAGTTCTAAATCATGTTGTGATTCACTCACTCTGGATGAATTTTTGCAAGTTGCATTGCAATACGAAAATAATATTACACTTTTCCATTAACAAAGTTCTAAATCATGTGATTCACTCACTCTGGATGAATTTTTGCAAGTTGCATTGCATGTTATGATTCCATTCTGGATTACATTTCTTTTGCTGTTACTGTTTCATTCATGAAACGATGAATCGATGAATTTTTGCAAGTTGCATTGCAATACGAAAATAATATTACACTTTTCCATTAACAAAGCTCTAAATCATGTTGTGATTCACTCACTCTGGATGAATTTTTGCAAGTTGCATTGCAATACGGAAAATAATATTACTTTTCCATTAACAAAGTTCTAAATCATGTTATGATTCCACTCTGGATTACATTTTTTTGCTGTACTGTTTCATTCATGAAACGATGAATCGATGAATTTTTGCAATACGGAAATAATATTACACTTTTCCATTAACAAAGTTCTAAGTCTCAATCTAAATCATGTTATGATTCCACTCTGGATTACATTCGTTTCATTCATGAAACGATGAATCGATGAATTTTTGCAAGTTGCATTGCAATACGGAAATAATATTACACTTTTCCATTAACAAAGCTCTAAATCATGTTGTGATTCACTCACTCTGGATGAATTTTTGCAAGTTGCATTGCAATACGAAAATAATATTACACTTTTCCAATAACAAAGTTCTAAATCATGTTGTGATTCACTCACTCTGGATGAATTTTTGCAAGTTGCATTGCAATACGGAAAATAATATTACTTTTCCATTAACAAAGTTCTAAATCATGTTATGATTCCACTCTGGATTACATTTTTTTGCTGTACTGTTTCATTCATGAAACGATGAATCGATGAATTTTTGCAATACGGAAATAATATTACACTTTTCCATTAACAAAGTTCTAAATCATGTTGTGATTCACTCACTTTGGATGAATTTTTGCAAGTTGCATTGCAATACGGAAATAATATTACACTTTTCCATTAACAAAGCTCTAAATCATGTTGTGATTCACTCACTCTGGATGAATTTTTGCAAGTTGCATTGCAATACGAAAATAATATTACACTTTTCCAATAACAAAGTTCTAAATCATGTTGTGATTCACTCACTCTGGATGAATTTTTGCAAGTTGCATTGCAATACGGAAAATAATATTACTTTTCCATTAACAAAGTTCTAAATCATGTTATGATTCCACTCTGGATTACATTTTTTTGCTGTACTGTTTCATTCATGAAACGATGAATCGATGAATTTTTGCAATACGGAAATAATATTACACTTTTCCATTAACAAAGTTCTAAATCATGTTGTGATTCACTCACTTTGGATGAATTTTTGCAAGTTGCATTGCAATACGGAAATAATATTACACTTTTCCATTAACCAAGTTCTAAATCATGTTGTGGTTCACTCACTCTGGATTACATTTTTTTGCGGTACTGTTTCATTCATGAAACGATGAATCGATGAATTTTTGCAATACGGAAATAATATTACACTTTTCCATTAACAAAGTTCTAAATCATGTTGTGATTCACTCACTCTGGATGAATTTTTGCAAGTTGCATTGCAATACGAAAATAATATTACACTTTTCCATTAACAAAGTTCTAAATCATGTTGTGATTCACTCACTCTGGATTACATTTTTTTGCGGTACTGTTTTCATTCATGAAACGATGAATCGATGAATTTTTGCAATACGGAAATAATATTACACTTTTCCATTAACAAAGTTCTAAATCATGTTGTGATTCACTCACTTTGGATGAATTTTTGCAAGTTGCATTGCAATACGGAAATAATATTACACTTTTCCATTAACCAAGTTCTAAATCATGTTGTGGTTCACTCACTCTGGATTACATTTTTTTGCGGTACTGTTTCATTCATGAAACGATGAATCGATGAATTTTTGCAATACGGAAATAATATTACACTTTTCCATTAACAAAGTTCTAAATCATGTTGTGATTCACTCACTTTGGATGAATTTTTGCAAGTTGCATTGCAATACGAAAATAATATTACACTTTTCCATTAACAAAGTTCTAAATCTCAATCTAAATCATGTTATGATTCCACTCTGGATTTCCATTCGTTTCATTCATGAAACGATGAATCGATGAATTTTTGCAATACGGAAATAATATTACACTTTTCCATTAACAAAGCTCTAAATCATGTTGTGATTCACTCACTCTGGATGAATTTTTGCAAGTTGCATTGCAATACGGAAATAATATTACACTTTTCCAATAACAAAGTTCTAAATCATGTTGTGATTCACTCACTCTGGATGAAATTTTGCAAGTTGCATTGCAATACGGAAATAATATTACACTTTTCCATTAACAAAGTTCTAAATTCCACTCTGGATTACATTTTTTTGCTGTACTGTTTCATTCATGAAACGATGAATCGATGAATTTTTGCAAGTTGCATTGCAATACGGAAATAATATTACACTTTTCCATTAACCAAGTTCTAAATCATGTTGTGGTTCACTCACTCTGGATTACATTTTTTTGCTGTACTGTTTCATTCATGAAACGATGAATCGATGAATTTTTGCAATACGGAAATAATATTACACTTTTCCATTAACAAAGTTCTAAATCATGTTGTGATTCACTCACTTTGGATGAATTTTTGCAAGTTGCATTGCAATACGAAAATAATATTACACTTTTCCATTAACAAAGTTCTAAATCATGTTGTGATTCACTCACTTTGGATGAATTTTTGCAAGTTGCATTGCAATACGGAAATAATATTACACTTTTCCATTAACCAAGTTCTAAATCATGTTGTGGTTCACTCACTCTGGATTACATTTTTTTGCGGTACTGTTTTCATTCATGAAACGATGAATCGATGAATTTTTGCAATACGGAAATAATATTACACTTTTCCATTAACAAAGTTCTAAATCATGTTGTGATTCACTCACTTTGGATGAATTTTTGCAAGTTGCATTGCAATACGAAAATAATATTACACTTTTCCAATAACAAATTTCTAAATCATGTTGTGATTCACTCACTCTGGATGAATTTTTGCAAGTTGCATTGCAATACGAAAATAATATTACACTTTTCCATTAACAAAGCTCTAAATCATGTTGTGATTCACTCACTCTGGATGAATTTTTGCAAGTTGCATTGCAATACGGAAAATAATATTACTTTTCCATTAACAAAGTTCTAAATCATGTTATGATTCCACTCTGGATTACATTTTTTTGCTGTACTGTTTCATTCATGAAACGATGAATCGATGAATTTTTGCAATACGGAAATAATATTACACTTTTCCATTAACAAAGTTCTAAGTCTCAATCTAAATCATGTTATGATTCCACTCTGGATTACATTCGTTTCATTCATGAAACGATGAATCGATGAATTTTTGCAAGTTGCATTGCAATACGGAAATAATATTACACTTTTCCATTAACAAAGCTCTAAATCATGTTGTGATTCACTCACTCTGGATGAATTTTTGCAAGTTGCATTGCAATACGAAAATAATATTACACTTTTCCATTAACAAAGTTCTAAATCATGTTGTGATTCACTCACTCTGGATTACATTTTTTTGCGGTACTGTTTTCATTCATGAAACGATGAATCGATGAATTTTTGCAATACGGAAATAATATTACACTTTTCCATTAACAAAGTTCTAAATCATGTTGTGATTCACTCACTCTGGATGAATTTTTGCAAGTTGCATTGCAATACGAAAATAATATTACACTTTTCCATTAACAAAGTTCTAAATCATGTTGTGATTCACTCACTCTGGATTACATTTTTTTGCGGTACTGTTTTCATTCATGAAACGATGAATCGATGAATTTTTGCAATACGGAAATAATATTACACTTTTCCATTAACAAAGTTCTAAATCATGTTGTGATTCACTCACTTTGGATGAATTTTTGCAAGTTGCATTGCAATACGAAAATAATATTACACTTTTCCAATAACAAATTTCTAAATCATGTTGTGATTCACTCACTCTGGATGAATTTTTGCAAGTTGCATTGCAATACGAAAATAATATTACACTTTTCCATTAACAAAGTTCTAAATCATGTGATTCACTCACTCTGGATGAATTTTTGCAAGTTGCATTGCATGTTATGATTCCATTCTGGATTACATTTCTTTTGCTGTTACTGTTTCATTCATGAAACGATGAATCGATGAATTTTTGCAAGTTGCATTGCAATACGAAAATAATATTACACTTTTCCATTAACAAAGCTCTAAATCATGTTGTGATTCACTCACTCTGGATGAATTTTTGCAAGTTGCATTGCAATACGGAAAATAATATTACTTTTCCATTAACAAAGTTCTAAATCATGTTATGATTCCACTCTGGATTACATTTTTTTGCTGTACTGTTTCATTCATGAAACGATGAATCGATGAATTTTTGCAATACGGAAATAATATTACACTTTTCCATTAACAAAGTTCTAAGTCTCAATCTAAATCATGTTATGATTCCACTCTGGATTACATTCGTTTCATTCATGAAACGATGAATCGATGAATTTTTGCAAGTTGCATTGCAATACGGAAATAATATTACACTTTTCCATTAACAAAGCTCTAAATCATGTTGTGATTCACTCACTCTGGATGAATTTTTGCAAGTTGCATTGCAATACGAAAATAATATTACACTTTTCCAATAACAAAGTTCTAAATCATGTTGTGATTCACTCACTCTGGATGAATTTTTGCAAGTTGCATTGCAATACGGAAAATAATATTACTTTTCCATTAACAAAGTTCTAAATCATGTTATGATTCCACTCTGGATTACATTTTTTTGCTGTACTGTTTCATTCATGAAACGATGAATCGATGAATTTTTGCAATACGGAAATAATATTACACTTTTCCATTAACAAAGTTCTAAATCATGTTGTGATTCACTCACTCTGGATGAATTTTTGCAAGTTGCATTGCAATACGAAAATAATATTACACTTTTCCATTAACAAAGTTCTAAATCATGTGATTCACTCACTCTGGATGAATTTTTGCAAGTTGCATTGCATGTTATGATTCCATTCTGGATTACATTTCTTTTGCTGTTACTGTTTCATTCATGAAACGATGAATCGATGAATTTTTGCAAGTTGCATTGCAATACGAAAATAATATTACACTTTTCCATTAACAAAGCTCTAAATCATGTTGTGATTCACTCACTCTGGATGAATTTTTGCAAGTTGCATTGCAATACGGAAAATAATATTACTTTTCCATTAACAAAGTTCTAAATCATGTTATGATTCCACTCTGGATTACATTTTTTTGCTGTACTGTTTCATTCATGAAACGATGAATCGATGAATTTTTGCAATACGGAAATAATATTACACTTTTCCATTAACAAAGTTCTAAGTCTCAATCTAAATCATGTTATGATTCCACTCTGGATTACATTCGTTTCATTCATGAAACGATGAATCGATGAATTTTTGCAAGTTGCATTGCAATACGGAAATAATATTACACTTTTCCATTAACAAAGCTCTAAATCATGTTGTGATTCACTCACTCTGGATGAATTTTTGCAAGTTGCATTGCAATACGAAAATAATATTACACTTTTCCAATAACAAAGTTCTAAATCATGTTGTGATTCACTCACTCTGGATGAATTTTTGCAAGTTGCATTGCAATACGGAAAATAATATTACTTTTCCATTAACAAAGTTCTAAATCATGTTATGATTCCACTCTGGATTACATTTTTTTGCTGTACTGTTTCATTCATGAAACGATGAATCGATGAATTTTTGCAATACGGAAATAATATTACACTTTTCCATTAACAAAGTTCTAAATCATGTTGTGATTCACTCACTTTGGATGAATTTTTGCAAGTTGCATTGCAATACGGAAATAATATTACACTTTTCCATTAACAAAGCTCTAAATCATGTTGTGATTCACTCACTCTGGATGAATTTTTGCAAGTTGCATTGCAATACGAAAATAATATTACACTTTTCCAATAACAAAGTTCTAAATCATGTTGTGATTCACTCACTCTGGATGAATTTTTGCAAGTTGCATTGCAATACGGAAAATAATATTACTTTTCCATTAACAAAGTTCTAAATCATGTTATGATTCCACTCTGGATTACATTTTTTTGCTGTACTGTTTCATTCATGAAACGATGAATCGATGAATTTTTGCAATACGGAAATAATATTACACTTTTCCATTAACAAAGTTCTAAATCATGTTGTGATTCACTCACTTTGGATGAATTTTTGCAAGTTGCATTGCAATACGGAAATAATATTACACTTTTCCATTAACCAAGTTCTAAATCATGTTGTGGTTCACTCACTCTGGATTACATTTTTTTGCGGTACTGTTTCATTCATGAAACGATGAATCGATGAATTTTTGCAATACGGAAATAATATTACACTTTTCCATTAACAAAGTTCTAAATCATGTTGTGATTCACTCACTCTGGATGAATTTTTGCAAGTTGCATTGCAATACGAAAATAATATTACACTTTTCCATTAACAAAGTTCTAAATCATGTTGTGATTCACTCACTCTGGATTACATTTTTTTGCGGTACTGTTTTCATTCATGAAACGATGAATCGATGAATTTTTGCAATACGGAAATAATATTACACTTTTCCATTAACAAAGTTCTAAATCATGTTGTGATTCACTCACTTTGGATGAATTTTTGCAAGTTGCATTGCAATACGGAAATAATATTACACTTTTCCATTAACCAAGTTCTAAATCATGTTGTGGTTCACTCACTCTGGATTACATTTTTTTGCGGTACTGTTTCATTCATGAAACGATGAATCGATGAATTTTTGCAATACGGAAATAATATTACACTTTTCCATTAACAAAGTTCTAAATCATGTTGTGATTCACTCACTTTGGATGAATTTTTGCAAGTTGCATTGCAATACGAAAATAATATTACACTTTTCCATTAACAAAGTTCTAAATCTCAATCTAAATCATGTTATGATTCCACTCTGGATTTCCATTCGTTTCATTCATGAAACGATGAATCGATGAATTTTTGCAATACGGAAATAATATTACACTTTTCCATTAACAAAGCTCTAAATCATGTTGTGATTCACTCACTCTGGATGAATTTTTGCAAGTTGCATTGCAATACGGAAATAATATTACACTTTTCCAATAACAAAGTTCTAAATCATGTTGTGATTCACTCACTCTGGATGAAATTTTGCAAGTTGCATTGCAATACGGAAATAATATTACACTTTTCCATTAACAAAGTTCTAAATTCCACTCTGGATTACATTTTTTTGCTGTACTGTTTCATTCATGAAACGATGAATCGATGAATTTTTGCAAGTTGCATTGCAATACGGAAATAATATTACACTTTTCCATTAACCAAGTTCTAAATCATGTTGTGGTTCACTCACTCTGGATTACATTTTTTTGCTGTACTGTTTCATTCATGAAACGATGAATCGATGAATTTTTGCAATACGGAAATAATATTACACTTTTCCATTAACAAAGTTCTAAATCATGTTGTGATTCACTCACTTTGGATGAATTTTTGCAAGTTGCATTGCAATACGAAAATAATATTACACTTTTCCATTAACAAAGTTCTAAATCATGTTGTGATTCACTCACTTTGGATGAATTTTTGCAAGTTGCATTGCAATACGGAAATAATATTACACTTTTCCATTAACCAAGTTCTAAATCATGTTGTGGTTCACTCACTCTGGATTACATTTTTTTGCGGTACTGTTTCATTCATGAAACGATGAATCGATGAATTTTTGCAATACGGAAATAATATTACACTTTTCCATTAACAAAGTTCTAAATCATGTTGTGATTCACTCACTCTGGATGAATTTTTGCAAGTTGCATTGCAATACGGAAAATAATATTACTTTTCCATTAACAAAGTTCTAAATCATGTTATGATTCCACTCTGGATTACATTTTTTTGCTGTACTGTTTCATTCATGAAACGATGAATCGATGAATTTTTGCAATACGGAAATAATATTACACTTTTCCATTAACAAAGTTCTAAATCATGTTGTGATTCACTCACTCTGGATGAATTTTTGCAAGTTGCATTGCAATACGAAAATAATATTACACTTTTCCATTAACAAAGTTCTAAATCATGTTGTGATTCACTCACTCTGGATTACATTTTTTTGCGGTACTGTTTTCATTCATGAAACGATGAATCGATGAATTTTTGCAATACGGAAATAATATTACACTTTTCCATTAACAAAGTTCTAAATCATGTTGTGATTCACTCACTTTGGATGAATTTTTGCAAGTTGCATTGCAATACGAAAATAATATTACACTTTTCCAATAACAAATTTCTAAATCATGTTATGATTCCACTCTGGATTACATTTTTTTGCTGTACTGTTTCATTCATGAAACGATGAATCGATGAATTTTTGCAATACGGAAATAATATTACACTTTTCCATTAACAAAGATCTAAATCTCAATCTAAATCATGTTATGATTCCACTCTGGATTACATTCGTTTCATTCATGAAACGATGAATCGATGAATTTTTGCAAGTTGCATTGCAATACGGAAATAATATTACACTTTTCCATTAACAAAGCTCTAAATCATGTTGTGATTCACTCACTCTGGATGAATTTTTGCAAGTTGCATTGCAATACGAAAATAATATTACACTTTTCCAATAACAAAGTTCTAAATCATGTTGTGATTCACTCACTCTGGATGAATTTTTGCAAGTTGCATTGCAATACGGAAAATAATATTACTTTTCCATTAACAAAGTTCTAAATCATGTTATGATTCCACTCTGGATTACATTTTTTTGCTGTACTGTTTCATTCATGAAACGATGAATCGATGAATTTTTGCAATACGGAAATAATATTACACTTTTCCATTAACAAAGTTCTAAGTCTCAATCTAAATCATGTTATGATTCCACTCTGGATTACATTCGTTTCATTCATGAAACGATGAATCGATGAATTTTTGCAAGTTGCATTGCAATACGGAAATAATATTACACTTTTCCATTAACAAAGCTCTAAATCATGTTGTGATTCACTCACTCTGGATGAATTTTTGCAAGTTGCATTGCAATACGAAAATAATATTACACTTTTCCAATAACAAAGTTCTAAATCATGTTGTGATTCACTCACTCTGGATGAATTTTTGCAAGTTGCATTGCAATACGGAAAATAATATTACTTTTCCATTAACAAAGTTCTAAATCATGTTATGATTCCACTCTGGATTACATTTTTTTGCTGTACTGTTTCATTCATGAAACGATGAATCGATGAATTTTTGCAATACGGAAATAATATTACACTTTTCCATTAACAAAGTTCTAAATCATGTTGTGATTCACTCACTTTGGATGAATTTTTGCAAGTTGCATTGCAATACGGAAATAATATTACACTTTTCCATTAACCAAGTTCTAAATCATGTTGTGGTTCACTCACTCTGGATTACATTTTTTTGCGGTACTGTTTCATTCATGAAACGATGAATCGATGAATTTTTGCAATACGGAAATAATATTACACTTTTCCATTAACAAAGTTCTAAATCATGTTGTGATTCACTCACTTTGGATGAATTTTTGCAAGTTGCATTGCAATACGAAAATAATATTACACTTTTCCATTAACAAAGTTCTAAATCTCAATCTAAATCATGTTATGATTCCACTCTGGATTTCCATTCGTTTCATTCATGAAACGATGAATCGATGAATTTTTGCAATACGGAAATAATATTACACTTTTCCATTAACAAAGCTCTAAATCATGTTGTGATTCACTCACTCTGGATGAATTTTTGCAAGTTGCATTGCAATACGGAAATAATATTACACTTTTCCAATAACAAAGTTCTAAATCATGTTGTGATTCACTCACTCTGGATGAAATTTTGCAAGTTGCATTGCAATACGGAAATAATATTACACTTTTCCATTAACAAAGTTCTAAATTCCACTCTGGATTACATTTTTTTGCTGTACTGTTTCATTCATGAAACGATGAATCGATGAATTTTTGCAAGTTGCATTGCAATACGGAAATAATATTACACTTTTCCATTAACCAAGTTCTAAATCATGTTGTGGTTCACTCACTCTGGATTACATTTTTTTGCTGTACTGTTTCATTCATGAAACGATGAATCGATGAATTTTTGCAATACGGAAATAATATTACACTTTTCCATTAACAAAGTTCTAAATCATGTTGTGATTCACTCACTTTGGATGAATTTTTGCAAGTTGCATTGCAATACGAAAATAATATTACACTTTTCCATTAACAAAGTTCTAAATCATGTTGTGATTCACTCACTTTGGATGAATTTTTGCAAGTTGCATTGCAATACGAAAATAATATTACACTTTTCCAATAACAAATTTCTAAATCATGTTATGATTCCACTCTGGATTACATTTTTTTGCTGTACTGTTTCATTCATGAAACGATGAATCGATGAATTTTTGCAATACGGAAATAATATTACACTTTTCCATTAACAAAGATCTAAATCTCAATCTAAATCATGTTATGATTCCACTCTGGATTACATTCGTTTCATTCATGAAACGATGAATCGATGAATTTTTGCAAGTTGCATTGCAATACGGAAATAATATTACACTTTTCCATTAACAAAGCTCTAAATCATGTTGTGATTCACTCACTCTGGATGAATTTTTGCAAGTTGCATTGCAATACGAAAATAATATTACACTTTTCCAATAACAAAGTTCTAAATCATGTTGTGATTCACTCACTCTGGATGAATTTTTGCAAGTTGCATTGCAATACGGAAAATAATATTACTTTTCCATTAACAAAGTTCTAAATCATGTTATGATTCCACTCTGGATTACATTTTTTTGCTGTACTGTTTCATTCATGAAACGATGAATCGATGAATTTTTGCAATACGGAAATAATATTACACTTTTCCATTAACAAAGTTCTAAGTCTCAATCTAAATCATGTTATGATTCCACTCTGGATTACATTCGTTTCATTCATGAAACGATGAATCGATGAATTTTTGCAAGTTGCATTGCAATACGGAAATAATATTACACTTTTCCATTAACAAAGCTCTAAATCATGTTGTGATTCACTCACTCTGGATGAATTTTTGCAAGTTGCATTGCAATACGAAAATAATATTACACTTTTCCAATAACAAAGTTCTAAATCATGTTGTGATTCACTCACTCTGGATGAATTTTTGCAAGTTGCATTGCAATACGGAAAATAATATTACTTTTCCATTAACAAAGTTCTAAATCATGTTATGATTCCACTCTGGATTACATTTTTTTGCTGTACTGTTTCATTCATGAAACGATGAATCGATGAATTTTTGCAATACGGAAATAATATTACACTTTTCCATTAACAAAGTTCTAAATCATGTTGTGATTCACTCACTTTGGATGAATTTTTGCAAGTTGCATTGCAATACGGAAATAATATTACACTTTTCCATTAACCAAGTTCTAAATCATGTTGTGGTTCACTCACTCTGGATTACATTTTTTTGCGGTACTGTTTCATTCATGAAACGATGAATCGATGAATTTTTGCAATACGGAAATAATATTACACTTTTCCATTAACAAAGTTCTAAATCATGTTGTGATTCACTCACTCTGGATTACATTTTTTTGCGGTACTGTTTTCATTCATGAAACGATGAATCGATGAATTTTTGCAATACGGAAATAATATTACACTTTTCCATTAACAAAGTTCTAAATCATGTTGTGATTCACTCACTTTGGATGAATTTTTGCAAGTTGCATTGCAATACGGAAATAATATTACACTTTTCCATTAACCAAGTTCTAAATCATGTTGTGGTTCACTCACTCTGGATTACATTTTTTTGCGGTACTGTTTCATTCATGAAACGATGAATCGATGAATTTTTGCAATACGGAAAATAATATTACTTTTCCATTAACAAAGTTCTAAATCATGTTATGATTCCACTCTGGATTACATTTTTTTGCTGTACTGTTTCATTCATGAAACGATGAATCGATGAATTTTTGCAATACGGAAATAATATTACACTTTTCCATTAACAAAGTTCTAAATCATGTTGTGATTCACTCACTTTGGATGAATTTTTGCAAGTTGCATTGCAATACGGAAATAATATTACACTTTTCCATTAACCAAGTTCTAAATCATGTTGTGGTTCACTCACTCTGGATTACATTTTTTTGCGGTACTGTTTCATTCATGAAACGATGAATCGATGAATTTTTGCAATACGGAAATAATATTACACTTTTCCATTAACAAAGTTCTAAATCATGTTGTGATTCACTCACTCTGGATTACATTTTTTTGCGGTACTGTTTTCATTCATGAAACGATGAATCGATGAATTTTTGCAATACGGAAATAATATTACACTTTTCCATTAACAAAGTTCTAAATCATGTTGTGATTCACTCACTTTGGATGAATTTTTGCAAGTTGCATTGCAATACGGAAATAATATTACACTTTTCCATTAACCAAGTTCTAAATCATGTTGTGGTTCACTCACTCTGGATTACATTTTTTTGCGGTACTGTTTCATTCATGAAACGATGAATCGATGAATTTTTGCAATACGGAAATAATATTACACTTTTCCATTAACAAAGTTCTAAATCATGTTGTGATTCACTCACTCTGGATGAATTTTTGCAAGTTGCATTGCAATACGAAAATAATATTACACTTTTCCATTAACAAAGTTCTAAATCATGTTGTGATTCACTCACTCTGGATTACATTTTTTTGCGGTACTGTTTTCATTCATGAAACGATGAATCGATGAATTTTTGCAATACGGAAATAATATTACACTTTTCCATTAACAAAGTTCTAAATCATGTTGTGATTCACTCACTTTGGATGAATTTTTGCAAGTTGCATTGCAATACGAAAATAATATTACACTTTTCCAATAACAAATTTCTAAATCATGTTGTGATTCACTCACTCTGGATGAATTTTTGCAAGTTGCATTGCAATACGAAAATAATATTACACTTTTCCATTAACAAAGCTCTAAATCATGTTGTGATTCACTCACTCTGGATGAATTTTTGCAAGTTGCATTGCAATACGGAAAATAATATTACTTTTCCATTAACAAAGTTCTAAATCATGTTATGATTCCACTCTGGATTACATTTTTTTGCTGTACTGTTTCATTCATGAAACGATGAATCGATGAATTTTTGCAATACGGAAATAATATTACACTTTTCCATTAACAAAGTTCTAAGTCTCAATCTAAATCATGTTATGATTCCACTCTGGATTACATTCGTTTCATTCATGAAACGATGAATCGATGAATTTTTGCAAGTTGCATTGCAATACGGAAATAATATTACACTTTTCCATTAACAAAGCTCTAAATCATGTTGTGATTCACTCACTCTGGATGAATTTTTGCAAGTTGCATTGCAATACGAAAATAATATTACACTTTTCCATTAACAAAGTTCTAAATCATGTTGTGATTCACTCACTCTGGATTACATTTTTTTGCGGTACTGTTTTCATTCATGAAACGATGAATCGATGAATTTTTGCAATACGGAAATAATATTACACTTTTCCATTAACAAAGTTCTAAATCATGTTGTGATTCACTCACTCTGGATGAATTTTTGCAAGTTGCATTGCAATACGAAAATAATATTACACTTTTCCATTAACAAAGTTCTAAATCATGTTGTGATTCACTCACTCTGGATTACATTTTTTTGCGGTACTGTTTTCATTCATGAAACGATGAATCGATGAATTTTTGCAATACGGAAATAATATTACACTTTTCCATTAACAAAGTTCTAAATCATGTTGTGATTCACTCACTTTGGATGAATTTTTGCAAGTTGCATTGCAATACGAAAATAATATTACACTTTTCCAATAACAAATTTCTAAATCATGTTGTGATTCACTCACTCTGGATGAATTTTTGCAAGTTGCATTGCAATACGAAAATAATATTACACTTTTCCATTAACAAAGTTCTAAATCATGTGATTCACTCACTCTGGATGAATTTTTGCAAGTTGCATTGCATGTTATGATTCCATTCTGGATTACATTTCTTTTGCTGTTACTGTTTCATTCATGAAACGATGAATCGATGAATTTTTGCAAGTTGCATTGCAATACGAAAATAATATTACACTTTTCCATTAACAAAGCTCTAAATCATGTTGTGATTCACTCACTCTGGATGAATTTTTGCAAGTTGCATTGCAATACGGAAAATAATATTACTTTTCCATTAACAAAGTTCTAAATCATGTTATGATTCCACTCTGGATTACATTTTTTTGCTGTACTGTTTCATTCATGAAACGATGAATCGATGAATTTTTGCAATACGGAAATAATATTACACTTTTCCATTAACAAAGTTCTAAGTCTCAATCTAAATCATGTTATGATTCCACTCTGGATTACATTCGTTTCATTCATGAAACGATGAATCGATGAATTTTTGCAAGTTGCATTGCAATACGGAAATAATATTACACTTTTCCATTAACAAAGCTCTAAATCATGTTGTGATTCACTCACTCTGGATGAATTTTTGCAAGTTGCATTGCAATACGAAAATAATATTACACTTTTCCAATAACAAAGTTCTAAATCATGTTGTGATTCACTCACTCTGGATGAATTTTTGCAAGTTGCATTGCAATACGGAAAATAATATTACTTTTCCATTAACAAAGTTCTAAATCATGTTATGATTCCACTCTGGATTACATTTTTTTGCTGTACTGTTTCATTCATGAAACGATGAATCGATGAATTTTTGCAATACGGAAATAATATTACACTTTTCCATTAACAAAGTTCTAAATCATGTTGTGATTCACTCACTCTGGATGAATTTTTGCAAGTTGCATTGCAATACGAAAATAATATTACACTTTTCCATTAACAAAGTTCTAAATCATGTGATTCACTCACTCTGGATGAATTTTTGCAAGTTGCATTGCATGTTATGATTCCATTCTGGATTACATTTCTTTTGCTGTTACTGTTTCATTCATGAAACGATGAATCGATGAATTTTTGCAAGTTGCATTGCAATACGAAAATAATATTACACTTTTCCATTAACAAAGCTCTAAATCATGTTGTGATTCACTCACTCTGGATGAATTTTTGCAAGTTGCATTGCAATACGGAAAATAATATTACTTTTCCATTAACAAAGTTCTAAATCATGTTATGATTCCACTCTGGATTACATTTTTTTGCTGTACTGTTTCATTCATGAAACGATGAATCGATGAATTTTTGCAATACGGAAATAATATTACACTTTTCCATTAACAAAGTTCTAAGTCTCAATCTAAATCATGTTATGATTCCACTCTGGATTACATTCGTTTCATTCATGAAACGATGAATCGATGAATTTTTGCAAGTTGCATTGCAATACGGAAATAATATTACACTTTTCCATTAACAAAGCTCTAAATCATGTTGTGATTCACTCACTCTGGATGAATTTTTGCAAGTTGCATTGCAATACGAAAATAATATTACACTTTTCCAATAACAAAGTTCTAAATCATGTTGTGATTCACTCACTCTGGATGAATTTTTGCAAGTTGCATTGCAATACGGAAAATAATATTACTTTTCCATTAACAAAGTTCTAAATCATGTTATGATTCCACTCTGGATTACATTTTTTTGCTGTACTGTTTCATTCATGAAACGATGAATCGATGAATTTTTGCAATACGGAAATAATATTACACTTTTCCATTAACAAAGTTCTAAATCATGTTGTGATTCACTCACTTTGGATGAATTTTTGCAAGTTGCATTGCAATACGGAAATAATATTACACTTTTCCATTAACAAAGCTCTAAATCATGTTGTGATTCACTCACTCTGGATGAATTTTTGCAAGTTGCATTGCAATACGAAAATAATATTACACTTTTCCAATAACAAAGTTCTAAATCATGTTGTGATTCACTCACTCTGGATGAATTTTTGCAAGTTGCATTGCAATACGGAAAATAATATTACTTTTCCATTAACAAAGTTCTAAATCATGTTATGATTCCACTCTGGATTACATTTTTTTGCTGTACTGTTTCATTCATGAAACGATGAATCGATGAATTTTTGCAATACGGAAATAATATTACACTTTTCCATTAACAAAGTTCTAAATCATGTTGTGATTCACTCACTTTGGATGAATTTTTGCAAGTTGCATTGCAATACGGAAATAATATTACACTTTTCCATTAACCAAGTTCTAAATCATGTTGTGGTTCACTCACTCTGGATTACATTTTTTTGCGGTACTGTTTCATTCATGAAACGATGAATCGATGAATTTTTGCAATACGGAAATAATATTACACTTTTCCATTAACAAAGTTCTAAATCATGTTGTGATTCACTCACTCTGGATGAATTTTTGCAAGTTGCATTGCAATACGAAAATAATATTACACTTTTCCATTAACAAAGTTCTAAATCATGTTGTGATTCACTCACTCTGGATTACATTTTTTTGCGGTACTGTTTTCATTCATGAAACGATGAATCGATGAATTTTTGCAATACGGAAATAATATTACACTTTTCCATTAACAAAGTTCTAAATCATGTTGTGATTCACTCACTTTGGATGAATTTTTGCAAGTTGCATTGCAATACGGAAATAATATTACACTTTTCCATTAACCAAGTTCTAAATCATGTTGTGGTTCACTCACTCTGGATTACATTTTTTTGCGGTACTGTTTCATTCATGAAACGATGAATCGATGAATTTTTGCAATACGGAAATAATATTACACTTTTCCATTAACAAAGTTCTAAATCATGTTGTGATTCACTCACTTTGGATGAATTTTTGCAAGTTGCATTGCAATACGAAAATAATATTACACTTTTCCATTAACAAAGTTCTAAATCTCAATCTAAATCATGTTATGATTCCACTCTGGATTTCCATTCGTTTCATTCATGAAACGATGAATCGATGAATTTTTGCAATACGGAAATAATATTACACTTTTCCATTAACAAAGCTCTAAATCATGTTGTGATTCACTCACTCTGGATGAATTTTTGCAAGTTGCATTGCAATACGGAAATAATATTACACTTTTCCAATAACAAAGTTCTAAATCATGTTGTGATTCACTCACTCTGGATGAAATTTTGCAAGTTGCATTGCAATACGGAAATAATATTACACTTTTCCATTAACAAAGTTCTAAATTCCACTCTGGATTACATTTTTTTGCTGTACTGTTTCATTCATGAAACGATGAATCGATGAATTTTTGCAAGTTGCATTGCAATACGGAAATAATATTACACTTTTCCATTAACCAAGTTCTAAATCATGTTGTGGTTCACTCACTCTGGATTACATTTTTTTGCTGTACTGTTTCATTCATGAAACGATGAATCGATGAATTTTTGCAATACGGAAATAATATTACACTTTTCCATTAACAAAGTTCTAAATCATGTTGTGATTCACTCACTTTGGATGAATTTTTGCAAGTTGCATTGCAATACGAAAATAATATTACACTTTTCCATTAACAAAGTTCTAAATCATGTTGTGATTCACTCACTTTGGATGAATTTTTGCAAGTTGCATTGCAATACGGAAATAATATTACACTTTTCCATTAACCAAGTTCTAAATCATGTTGTGGTTCACTCACTCTGGATTACATTTTTTTGCGGTACTGTTTCATTCATGAAACGATGAATCGATGAATTTTTGCAATACGGAAATAATATTACACTTTTCCATTAACAAAGTTCTAAATCATGTTGTGATTCACTCACTCTGGATGAATTTTTGCAAGTTGCATTGCAATACGAAAATAATATTACACTTTTCCATTAACAAAGTTCTAAATCATGTTGTGATTCACTCACTCTGGATTACATTTTTTTGCGGTACTGTTTTCATTCATGAAACGATGAATCGATGAATTTTTGCAATACGGAAATAATATTACACTTTTCCATTAACAAAGTTCTAAATCATGTTGTGATTCACTCACTCTGGATGAATTTTTGCAAGTTGCATTGCAATACGAAAATAATATTACACTTTTCCATTAACAAAGTTCTAAATCATGTGATTCACTCACTCTGGATGAATTTTTGCAAGTTGCATTGCATGTTATGATTCCATTCTGGATTACATTTCTTTTGCTGTTACTGTTTCATTCATGAAACGATGAATCGATGAATTTTTGCAAGTTGCATTGCAATACGAAAATAATATTACACTTTTCCATTAACAAAGCTCTAAATCATGTTGTGATTCACTCACTCTGGATGAATTTTTGCAAGTTGCATTGCAATACGGAAAATAATATTACTTTTCCATTAACAAAGTTCTAAATCATGTTATGATTCCACTCTGGATTACATTTTTTTGCTGTACTGTTTCATTCATGAAACGATGAATCGATGAATTTTTGCAATACGGAAATAATATTACACTTTTCCATTAACAAAGTTCTAAGTCTCAATCTAAATCATGTTATGATTCCACTCTGGATTACATTCGTTTCATTCATGAAACGATGAATCGATGAATTTTTGCAAGTTGCATTGCAATACGGAAATAATATTACACTTTTCCATTAACAAAGCTCTAAATCATGTTGTGATTCACTCACTCTGGATGAATTTTTGCAAGTTGCATTGCAATACGAAAATAATATTACACTTTTCCAATAACAAAGTTCTAAATCATGTTGTGATTCACTCACTCTGGATGAATTTTTGCAAGTTGCATTGCAATACGGAAAATAATATTACTTTTCCATTAACAAAGTTCTAAATCATGTTATGATTCCACTCTGGATTACATTTTTTTGCTGTACTGTTTCATTCATGAAACGATGAATCGATGAATTTTTGCAATACGGAAATAATATTACACTTTTCCATTAACAAAGTTCTAAATCATGTTGTGATTCACTCACTCTGGATGAATTTTTGCAAGTTGCATTGCAATACGAAAATAATATTACACTTTTCCATTAACAAAGTTCTAAATCATGTTGTGATTCACTCACTCTGGATTACATTTTTTTGCGGTACTGTTTTCATTCATGAAACGATGAATCGATGAATTTTTGCAATACGGAAATAATATTACACTTTTCCATTAACAAAGTTCTAAATCATGTTGTGATTCACTCACTTTGGATGAATTTTTGCAAGTTGCATTGCAATACGAAAATAATATTACACTTTTCCAATAACAAATTTCTAAATCATGTTATGATTCCACTCTGGATTACATTTTTTTGCTGTACTGTTTCATTCATGAAACGATGAATCGATGAATTTTTGCAATACGGAAATAATATTACACTTTTCCATTAACAAAGATCTAAATCTCAATCTAAATCATGTTATGATTCCACTCTGGATTACATTCGTTTCATTCATGAAACGATGAATCGATGAATTTTTGCAAGTTGCATTGCAATACGGAAATAATATTACACTTTTCCATTAACAAAGCTCTAAATCATGTTGTGATTCACTCACTCTGGATGAATTTTTGCAAGTTGCATTGCAATACGAAAATAATATTACACTTTTCCAATAACAAAGTTCTAAATCATGTTGTGATTCACTCACTCTGGATGAATTTTTGCAAGTTGCATTGCAATACGGAAAATAATATTACTTTTCCATTAACAAAGTTCTAAATCATGTTATGATTCCACTCTGGATTACATTTTTTTGCTGTACTGTTTCATTCATGAAACGATGAATCGATGAATTTTTGCAATACGGAAATAATATTACACTTTTCCATTAACAAAGTTCTAAATCATGTTGTGATTCACTCACTTTGGATGAATTTTTGCAAGTTGCATTGCAATACGGAAATAATATTACACTTTTCCATTAACCAAGTTCTAAATCATGTTGATTCACTCACTCTGGATGAATTTTTGCAAGTTGCATTCATGTTATGATTCCATTCTGGATTACATTTCTTTTGCTGTTACTGTTTCATTCATGAAACGATGAATCGATGAATTTTTGCAAGTTGCATTGCAATACGAAAATAATATTACACTTTTCCATTAACAAAGCTCTAAATCATGTTGTGATTCACTCACTCTGGATGAATTTTTGCAAGTTGCATTGCAATACGGAAAATAATATTACTTTTCCATTAACAAAGTTCTAAATCATGTTATGATTCCACTCTGGATTACATTTTTTTGCTGTACTGTTTCATTCATGAAACGATGAATCGATGAATTTTTGCAATACGGAAATAATATTACACTTTTCCATTAACAAAGTTCTAAGTCTCAATCTAAATCATGTTATGATTCCACTCTGGATTACATTCGTTTCATTCATGAAACGATGAATCGATGAATTTTTGCAAGTTGCATTGCAATACGGAAATAATATTACACTTTTCCATTAACAAAGCTCTAAATCATGTTGTGATTCACTCACTCTGGATGAATTTTTGCAAGTTGCATTGCAATACGAAAATAATATTACACTTTTCCAATAACAAAGTTCTAAATCATGTTGTGATTCACTCACTCTGGATGAATTTTTGCAAGTTGCATTGCAATACGGAAAATAATATTACTTTTCCATTAACAAAGTTCTAAATCATGTTATGATTCCACTCTGGATTACATTTTTTTGCTGTACTGTTTCATTCATGAAACGATGAATCGATGAATTTTTGCAATACGGAAATAATATTACACTTTTCCATTAACAAAGTTCTAAATCATGTTGTGATTCACTCACTCTGGATGAATTTTTGCAAGTTGCATTGCAATACGAAAATAATATTACACTTTTCCATTAACAAAGTTCTAAATCATGTTGTGATTCACTCACTCTGGATTACATTTTTTTGCTGTTACTGTTTCATTCATGAAACGATGAATCGATGAATTTTTGCAATACGCAATACGAAAATAATATTACACTTTTCCATTAACAAAGTTCTAAATCATGTTGTGATTCACTCACTCTGGATGAATTTTTGCAAGTTGCATTGCAATACGGAAAATAATATTACACTTTTCCAATAACAAAGTTCTAAATCATGTTATGATTCCACTCTGGATTACATTTTTTTGCTGTACTGTTTCATTCATGAAACGATGAATCGATGAATTTTTGCAATACGGAAATAATATTACACTTTTCCATTAACAAAGTTCTAAGTCTCAATCTAAATCATGTTATGATTCCACTCTGGATTACATTCGTTTCATTCATGAAACGATGAATCGATGAATTTTTGCAAGTTGCATTGCAATACGGAAATAATATTACACTTTTCCATTAACAAAGCTCTAAATCATGTTGTGATTCACTCACTCTGGATGAATTTTTGCAAGTTGCATTGCAATACGAAAATAATATTACACTTTTCCAATAACAAAGTTCTAAATCATGTTGTGATTCACTCACTCTGGATGAATTTTTGCAAGTTGCATTGCAATACGGAAAATAATATTACTTTTCCATTAACAAAGTTCTAAATCATGTTATGATTCCACTCTGGATTACATTTTTTTGCTGTACTGTTTCATTCATGAAACGATGAATCGATGAATTTTTGCAATACGGAAATAATATTACACTTTTCCATTAACAAAGTTCTAAATCATGTTGTGATTCACTCACTCTGGATGAATTTTTTGCATTGCAATACGTTGCATTGCAATACGAAAATAATATTACACTTTTCCATTAACAAAGTTCTAAATCATGTTGTGATTCACTCACTCTGGATGAATTTTTGCAAGTTGCATTGCAATACGGAAAATTATGATTCCATTCTGGATTACACTTGGATTACATTTTGCTGTTACTGTTTCATTCATGAAACGATGAATCGATGAATTTTTGCAATACGGAAATAATATTACACTTTTCCATTAACAAAGTTCTAAATCATGTTGTGATTCACTCACTTTGGATGAATTTTTGCAAGTTGCATTGCAATACGGAAATAATATTACACTTTTCCATTAACCAAGTTCTAAATCATGTTGTGGTTCACTCACTCTGGATTACATTTTTTTGCGGTACTGTTTCATTCATGAAACGATGAATCGATGAATTTTTGCAATACGGAAATAATATTACACTTTTCCATTAACAAAGTTCTAAATCATGTTGTGATTCACTCACTCTGGATTACATTTTTTTGCGGTACTGTTTTCATTCATGAAACGATGAATCGATGAATTTTTGCAATACGGAAATAATATTACACTTTTCCATTAACAAAGTTCTAAATCATGTTGTGATTCACTCACTTTGGATGAATTTTTGCAAGTTGCATTGCAATACGGAAATAATATTACACTTTTCCATTAACCAAGTTCTAAATCATGTTGTGGTTCACTCACTCTGGATTACATTTTTTTGCGGTACTGTTTCATTCATGAAACGATGAATCGATGAATTTTTGCAATACGGAAATAATATTACACTTTTCCATTAACAAAGTTCTAAATCATGTTGTGATTCACTCACTCTGGATGAATTTTTGCAAGTTGCATTGCAATACGAAAATAATATTACACTTTTCCATTAACAAAGTTCTAAATCATGTTGTGATTCACTCACTCTGGATTACATTTTTTTGCGGTACTGTTTTCATTCATGAAACGATGAATCGATGAATTTTTGCAATACGGAAATAATATTACACTTTTCCATTAACAAAGTTCTAAATCATGTTGTGATTCACTCACTTTGGATGAATTTTTGCAAGTTGCATTGCAATACGAAAATAATATTACACTTTTCCAATAACAAATTTCTAAATCATGTTGTGATTCACTCACTCTGGATGAATTTTTGCAAGTTGCATTGCAATACGAAAATAATATTACACTTTTCCATTAACAAAGCTCTAAATCATGTTGTGATTCACTCACTCTGGATGAATTTTTGCAAGTTGCATTGCAATACGGAAAATAATATTACTTTTCCATTAACAAAGTTCTAAATCATGTTATGATTCCACTCTGGATTACATTTTTTTGCTGTACTGTTTCATTCATGAAACGATGAATCGATGAATTTTTGCAATACGGAAATAATATTACACTTTTCCATTAACAAAGTTCTAAGTCTCAATCTAAATCATGTTATGATTCCACTCTGGATTACATTCGTTTCATTCATGAAACGATGAATCGATGAATTTTTGCAAGTTGCATTGCAATACGGAAATAATATTACACTTTTCCATTAACAAAGCTCTAAATCATGTTGTGATTCACTCACTCTGGATGAATTTTTGCAAGTTGCATTGCAATACGAAAATAATATTACACTTTTCCAATAACAAAGTTCTAAATCATGTTGTGATTCACTCACTCTGGATGAATTTTTGCAAGTTGCATTGCAATACGGAAAATAATATTACTTTTCCATTAACAAAGTTCTAAATCATGTTGTGATTCACTCACTCTGGATTACATTTTTTTGCGGTACTGTTTTCATTCATGAAACGATGAATCGATGAATTTTTGCAATACGGAAATAATATTACACTTTTCCATTAACAAAGTTCTAAATCATGTTGTGATTCACTCACTTTGGATGAATTTTTGCAAGTTGCATTGCAATACGAAAATAATATTACACTTTTCCAATAACAAATTTCTAAATCATGTTGTGATTCACTCACTCTGGATGAATTTTTGCAAGTTGCATTGCAATACGAAAATAATATTACACTTTTCCATTAACAAAGTTCTAAATCATGTGATTCACTCACTCTGGATGAATTTTTGCAAGTTGCATTGCATGTTATGATTCCATTCTGGATTACATTTCTTTTGCTGTTACTGTTTCATTCATGAAACGATGAATCGATGAATTTTTGCAAGTTGCATTGCAATACGAAAATAATATTACACTTTTCCATTAACAAAGCTCTAAATCATGTTGTGATTCACTCACTCTGGATGAATTTTTGCAAGTTGCATTGCAATACGGAAAATAATATTACTTTTCCATTAACAAAGTTCTAAATCATGTTATGATTCCACTCTGGATTACATTTTTTTGCTGTACTGTTTCATTCATGAAACGATGAATCGATGAATTTTTGCAATACGGAAATAATATTACACTTTTCCATTAACAAAGTTCTAAGTCTCAATCTAAATCATGTTATGATTCCACTCTGGATTACATTCGTTTCATTCATGAAACGATGAATCGATGAATTTTTGCAAGTTGCATTGCAATACGGAAATAATATTACACTTTTCCATTAACAAAGCTCTAAATCATGTTGTGATTCACTCACTCTGGATGAATTTTTGCAAGTTGCATTGCAATACGAAAATAATATTACACTTTTCCAATAACAAAGTTCTAAATCATGTTGTGATTCACTCACTCTGGATGAATTTTTGCAAGTTGCATTGCAATACGGAAAATAATATTACTTTTCCATTAACAAAGTTCTAAATCATGTTATGATTCCACTCTGGATTACATTTTTTTGCTGTACTGTTTCATTCATGAAACGATGAATCGATGAATTTTTGCAATACGGAAATAATATTACACTTTTCCATTAACAAAGTTCTAAATCATGTTGTGATTCACTCACTCTGGATGAATTTTTGCAAGTTGCATTGCAATACGAAAATAATATTACACTTTTCCATTAACAAAGTTCTAAATCATGTGATTCACTCACTCTGGATGAATTTTTGCAAGTTGCATTGCATGTTATGATTCCATTCTGGATTACATTTCTTTTGCTGTTACTGTTTCATTCATGAAACGATGAATCGATGAATTTTTGCAAGTTGCATTGCAATACGAAAATAATATTACACTTTTCCATTAACAAAGCTCTAAATCATGTTGTGATTCACTCACTCTGGATGAATTTTTGCAAGTTGCATTGCAATACGGAAAATAATATTACTTTTCCATTAACAAAGTTCTAAATCATGTTATGATTCCACTCTGGATTACATTTTTTTGCTGTACTGTTTCATTCATGAAACGATGAATCGATGAATTTTTGCAATACGGAAATAATATTACACTTTTCCATTAACAAAGTTCTAAGTCTCAATCTAAATCATGTTATGATTCCACTCTGGATTACATTCGTTTCATTCATGAAACGATGAATCGATGAATTTTTGCAAGTTGCATTGCAATACGGAAATAATATTACACTTTTCCATTAACAAAGCTCTAAATCATGTTGTGATTCACTCACTCTGGATGAATTTTTGCAAGTTGCATTGCAATACGAAAATAATATTACACTTTTCCAATAACAAAGTTCTAAATCATGTTGTGATTCACTCACTCTGGATGAATTTTTGCAAGTTGCATTGCAATACGGAAAATAATATTACTTTTCCATTAACAAAGTTCTAAATCATGTTATGATTCCACTCTGGATTACATTTTTTTGCTGTACTGTTTCATTCATGAAACGATGAATCGATGAATTTTTGCAATACGGAAATAATATTACACTTTTCCATTAACAAAGTTCTAAATCATGTTGTGATTCACTCACTTTGGATGAATTTTTGCAAGTTGCATTGCAATACGGAAATAATATTACACTTTTCCATTAACCAAGTTCTAAATCATGTTGTGGTTCACTCACTCTGGATTACATTTTTTTGCGGTACTGTTTCATTCATGAAACGATGAATCGATGAATTTTTGCAATACGGAAATAATATTACACTTTTCCATTAACAAAGTTCTAAATCATGTTGTGATTCACTCACTCTGGATGAATTTTTGCAAGTTGCATTGCAATACGAAAATAATATTACACTTTTCCATTAACAAAGTTCTAAATCATGTTGTGATTCACTCACTCTGGATTACATTTTTTTGCGGTACTGTTTTCATTCATGAAACGATGAATCGATGAATTTTTGCAATACGGAAATAATATTACACTTTTCCATTAACAAAGTTCTAAATCATGTTGTGATTCACTCACTTTGGATGAATTTTTGCAAGTTGCATTGCAATACGGAAATAATATTACACTTTTCCATTAACCAAGTTCTAAATCATGTTGTGGTTCACTCACTCTGGATTACATTTTTTTGCGGTACTGTTTCATTCATGAAACGATGAATCGATGAATTTTTGCAATACGGAAATAATATTACACTTTTCCATTAACAAAGTTCTAAATCATGTTGTGATTCACTCACTTTGGATGAATTTTTGCAAGTTGCATTGCAATACGAAAATAATATTACACTTTTCCATTAACAAAGTTCTAAATCTCAATCTAAATCATGTTATGATTCCACTCTGGATTTCCATTCGTTTCATTCATGAAACGATGAATCGATGAATTTTTGCAATACGGAAATAATATTACACTTTTCCATTAACAAAGCTCTAAATCATGTTGTGATTCACTCACTCTGGATGAATTTTTGCAAGTTGCATTGCAATACGGAAATAATATTACACTTTTCCAATAACAAAGTTCTAAATCATGTTGTGATTCACTCACTCTGGATGAAATTTTGCAAGTTGCATTGCAATACGGAAATAATATTACACTTTTCCATTAACAAAGTTCTAAATTCCACTCTGGATTACATTTTTTTGCTGTACTGTTTCATTCATGAAACGATGAATCGATGAATTTTTGCAAGTTGCATTGCAATACGGAAATAATATTACACTTTTCCATTAACCAAGTTCTAAATCATGTTGTGGTTCACTCACTCTGGATTACATTTTTTTGCTGTACTGTTTCATTCATGAAACGATGAATCGATGAATTTTTGCAATACGGAAATAATATTACACTTTTCCATTAACAAAGTTCTAAATCATGTTGTGATTCACTCACTTTGGATGAATTTTTGCAAGTTGCATTGCAATACGAAAATAATATTACACTTTTCCATTAACAAAGTTCTAAATCATGTTGTGATTCACTCACTTTGGATGAATTTTTGCAAGTTGCATTGCAATACGGAAATAATATTACACTTTTCCATTAACCAAGTTCTAAATCATGTTGTGGTTCACTCACTCTGGATTACATTTTTTTGCGGTACTGTTTCATTCATGAAACGATGAATCGATGAATTTTTGCAATACGGAAATAATATTACACTTTTCCATTAACAAAGTTCTAAATCATGTTGTGATTCACTCACTCTGGATGAATTTTTGCAAGTTGCATTGCAATACGAAAATAATATTACACTTTTCCATTAACAAAGTTCTAAATCATGTTGTGATTCACTCACTCTGGATTACATTTTTTTGCGGTACTGTTTTCATTCATGAAACGATGAATCGATGAATTTTTGCAATACGGAAATAATATTACACTTTTCCATTAACAAAGTTCTAAATCATGTTGTGATTCACTCACTTTGGATGAATTTTTGCAAGTTGCATTGCAATACGAAAATAATATTACACTTTTCCATTAACAAAGTTCTAAATCATGTTGTGATTCAATCTAAATCATGTTATGATTCCACTCTGGATTTCCATTCGTTTCATTCATGAAACGATGAATCGATGAATTTTTGCAATACGGAAATAATATTACACTTTTCCATTAACAAAGCTCTAAATCATGTTGTGATTCACTCACTCTGGATGAATTTTTGCAAGTTGCATTGCAATACGGAAATAATATTACACTTTTCCAATAACAAAGTTCTAAATCATGTTGTGATTCACTCACTCTGGATGAAATTTTGCAAGTTGCATTGCAATACGGAAATAATATTACACTTTTCCATTAACAAAGTTCTAAATTCCACTCTGGATTACATTTTTTTGCTGTACTGTTTCATTCATGAAACGATGAATCGATGAATTTTTGCAATACGGAAATAATATTACACTTTTCCATTAACAAAGTTCTAAATCATGTTGTGATTCACTCACTCTGGATTACATTTTTTTGCGGTACTGTTTTCATTCATGAAACGATGAATCGATGAATTTTTGCAATACGGAAATAATATTACACTTTTCCATTAACAAAGTTCTAAATCATGTTGTGATTCACTCACTTTGGATGAATTTTTGCAAGTTGCATTGCAATACGGAAATAATATTACACTTTTCCATTAACCAAGTTCTAAATCATGTTGTGGTTCACTCACTCTGGATTACATTTTTTTGCGGTACTGTTTCATTCATGAAACGATGAATCGATGAATTTTTGCAATACGGAAATAATATTACACTTTTCCATTAACAAAGTTCTAAATCATGTTGTGATTCACTCACTCTGGATGAATTTTTGCAAGTTGCATTGCAATACGAAAATAATATTACACTTTTCCATTAACAAAGTTCTAAATCATGTTGTGATTCACTCACTCTGGATTACATTTTTTTGCGGTACTGTTTTCATTCATGAAACGATGAATCGATGAATTTTTGCAATACGGAAATAATATTACACTTTTCCATTAACAAAGTTCTAAATCATGTTGTGATTCACTCACTTTGGATGAATTTTTGCAAGTTGCATTGCAATACGAAAATAATATTACACTTTTCCAATAACAAATTTCTAAATCATGTTGTGATTCACTCACTCTGGATGAATTTTTGCAAGTTGCATTGCAATACGAAAATAATATTACACTTTTCCATTAACAAAGCTCTAAATCATGTTGTGATTCACTCACTCTGGATGAATTTTTGCAAGTTGCATTGCAATACGGAAAATAATATTACTTTTCCATTAACAAAGTTCTAAATCATGTTATGATTCCACTCTGGATTACATTTTTTTGCTGTACTGTTTCATTCATGAAACGATGAATCGATGAATTTTTGCAATACGGAAATAATATTACACTTTTCCATTAACAAAGTTCTAAGTCTCAATCTAAATCATGTTATGATTCCACTCTGGATTACATTCGTTTCATTCATGAAACGATGAATCGATGAATTTTTGCAAGTTGCATTGCAATACGGAAATAATATTACACTTTTCCATTAACAAAGCTCTAAATCATGTTGTGATTCACTCACTCTGGATGAATTTTTGCAAGTTGCATTGCAATACGAAAATAATATTACACTTTTCCATTAACAAAGTTCTAAATCATGTTGTGATTCACTCACTCTGGATTACATTTTTTTGCGGTACTGTTTTCATTCATGAAACGATGAATCGATGAATTTTTGCAATACGGAAATAATATTACACTTTTCCATTAACAAAGTTCTAAATCATGTTGTGATTCACTCACTCTGGATGAATTTTTGCAAGTTGCATTGCAATACGAAAATAATATTACACTTTTCCATTAACAAAGTTCTAAATCATGTTGTGATTCACTCACTCTGGATTACATTTTTTTGCGGTACTGTTTTCATTCATGAAACGATGAATCGATGAATTTTTGCAATACGGAAATAATATTACACTTTTCCATTAACAAAGTTCTAAATCATGTTGTGATTCACTCACTTTGGATGAATTTTTGCAAGTTGCATTGCAATACGAAAATAATATTACACTTTTCCAATAACAAATTTCTAAATCATGTTGTGATTCACTCACTCTGGATGAATTTTTGCAAGTTGCATTGCAATACGGAAATAATATTACACTTTTCCATTAACCAAGTTCTAAATCATGTTGTGGTTCACTCACTCTGGATTACATTTTTTTGCGGTACTGTTTCATTCATGAAACGATGAATCGATGAATTTTTGCAATACGGAAATAATATTACACTTTTCCATTAACAAAGTTCTAAATCATGTTGTGATTCACTCACTCTGGATGAATTTTTGCAAGTTGCATTGCAATACGAAAATAATATTACACTTTTCCATTAACAAAGTTCTAAATCATGTTGTGATTCACTCACTCTGGATTACATTTTTTTGCGGTACTGTTTTCATTCATGAAACGATGAATCGATGAATTTTTGCAATACGGAAATAATATTACACTTTTCCATTAACAAAGTTCTAAATCATGTTGTGATTCACTCACTCTGGATGAATTTTTGCAAGTTGCATTGCAATACGAAAATAATATTACACTTTTCCATTAACAAAGTTCTAAATCATGTTGTGATTCACTCACTCTGGATTACATTTTTTTGCGGTACTGTTTCATTCATGAAACGATGAATCGATGAATTTTTGCAATACGGAAATAATATTACACTTTTCCATTAACAAAGTTCTAAATCATGTTGTGATTCACTCACTTTGGATGAATTTTTGCAAGTTGCATTGCAATACGAAAATAATATTACACTTTTCCATTAACAAAGTTCTAAATCTCAATCTAAATCATGTTATGATTCCACTCTGGATTTCCATTCGTTTCATTCATGAAACGATGAATCGATGAATTTTTGCAATACGGAAATAATATTACACTTTTCCATTAACAAAGCTCTAAATCATGTTGTGATTCACTCACTCTGGATGAATTTTTGCAAGTTGCATTGCAATACGGAAATAATATTACACTTTTCCAATAACAAAGTTCTAAATCATGTTGTGATTCACTCACTCTGGATGAAATTTTGCAAGTTGCATTGCAATACGGAAATAATATTACACTTTTCCATTAACAAAGTTCTAAATTCCACTCTGGATTACATTTTTTTGCTGTACTGTTTCATTCATGAAACGATGAATCGATGAATTTTTGCAATACGGAAATAATATTACACTTTTCCATTAACAAAGTTCTAAATCATGTTGTGATTCACTCACTCTGGATTACATTTTTTTGCGGTACTGTTTTCATTCATGAAACGATGAATCGATGAATTTTTGCAATACGGAAATAATATTACACTTTTCCATTAACAAAGTTCTAAATCATGTTGTGATTCACTCACTTTGGATGAATTTTTGCAAGTTGCATTGCAATACGGAAATAATATTACACTTTTCCATTAACCAAGTTCTAAATCATGTTGTGGTTCACTCACTCTGGATTACATTTTTTTGCGGTACTGTTTCATTCATGAAACGATGAATCGATGAATTTTTGCAATACGGAAATAATATTACACTTTTCCATTAACAAAGTTCTAAATCATGTTGTGATTCACTCACTCTGGATGAATTTTTGCAAGTTGCATTGCAATACGAAAATAATATTACACTTTTCCATTAACAAAGTTCTAAATCATGTTGTGATTCACTCACTCTGGATTACATTTTTTTGCGGTACTGTTTTCATTCATGAAACGATGAATCGATGAATTTTTGCAATACGGAAATAATATTACACTTTTCCATTAACAAAGTTCTAAATCATGTTGTGATTCACTCACTTTGGATGAATTTTTGCAAGTTGCATTGCAATACGAAAATAATATTACACTTTTCCAATAACAAATTTCTAAATCATGTTGTGATTCACTCACTCTGGATGAATTTTTGCAAGTTGCATTGCAATACGAAAATAATATTACACTTTTCCATTAACAAAGCTCTAAATCATGTTGTGATTCACTCACTCTGGATGAATTTTTGCAAGTTGCATTGCAATACGGAAAATAATATTACTTTTCCATTAACAAAGTTCTAAATCATGTTATGATTCCACTCTGGATTACATTTTTTTGCTGTACTGTTTCATTCATGAAACGATGAATCGATGAATTTTTGCAATACGGAAATAATATTACACTTTTCCATTAACAAAGTTCTAAGTCTCAATCTAAATCATGTTATGATTCCACTCTGGATTACATTCGTTTCATTCATGAAACGATGAATCGATGAATTTTTGCAAGTTGCATTGCAATACGGAAATAATATTACACTTTTCCATTAACAAAGCTCTAAATCATGTTGTGATTCACTCACTCTGGATGAATTTTTGCAAGTTGCATTGCAATACGAAAATAATATTACACTTTTCCATTAACAAAGTTCTAAATCATGTTGTGATTCACTCACTCTGGATTACATTTTTTTGCGGTACTGTTTTCATTCATGAAACGATGAATCGATGAATTTTTGCAATACGGAAATAATATTACACTTTTCCATTAACAAAGTTCTAAATCATGTTGTGATTCACTCACTCTGGATGAATTTTTGCAAGTTGCATTGCAATACGAAAATAATATTACACTTTTCCATTAACAAAGTTCTAAATCATGTTGTGATTCACTCACTCTGGATTACATTTTTTTGCGGTACTGTTTTCATTCATGAAACGATGAATCGATGAATTTTTGCAATACGGAAATAATATTACACTTTTCCATTAACAAAGTTCTAAATCATGTTGTGATTCACTCACTTTGGATGAATTTTTGCAAGTTGCATTGCAATACGAAAATAATATTACACTTTTCCAATAACAAATTTCTAAATCATGTTGTGATTCACTCACTCTGGATGAATTTTTGCAAGTTGCATTGCAATACGAAAATAATATTACACTTTTCCATTAACAAAGTTCTAAATCATGTGATTCACTCACTCTGGATGAATTTTTGCAAGTTGCATTGCATGTTATGATTCCATTCTGGATTACATTTCTTTTGCTGTTACTGTTTCATTCATGAAACGATGAATCGATGAATTTTTGCAAGTTGCATTGCAATACGAAAATAATATTACACTTTTCCATTAACAAAGCTCTAAATCATGTTGTGATTCACTCACTCTGGATGAATTTTTGCAAGTTGCATTGCAATACGGAAAATAATATTACTTTTCCATTAACAAAGTTCTAAATCATGTTATGATTCCACTCTGGATTACATTTTTTTGCTGTACTGTTTCATTCATGAAACGATGAATCGATGAATTTTTGCAATACGGAAATAATATTACACTTTTCCATTAACAAAGTTCTAAGTCTCAATCTAAATCATGTTATGATTCCACTCTGGATTACATTCGTTTCATTCATGAAACGATGAATCGATGAATTTTTGCAAGTTGCATTGCAATACGGAAATAATATTACACTTTTCCATTAACAAAGCTCTAAATCATGTTGTGATTCACTCACTCTGGATGAATTTTTGCAAGTTGCATTGCAATACGAAAATAATATTACACTTTTCCAATAACAAAGTTCTAAATCATGTTGTGATTCACTCACTCTGGATGAATTTTTGCAAGTTGCATTGCAATACGGAAAATAATATTACTTTTCCATTAACAAAGTTCTAAATCATGTTGTGATTCACTCACTCTGGATGAATTTTTGCAAGTTGCATTGCAATACGAAAATAATATTACACTTTTCCATTAACAAAGTTCTAAATCATGTGATTCACTCACTCTGGATGAATTTTTGCAAGTTGCATTGCATGTTATGATTCCATTCTGGATTACATTTCTTTTGCTGTTACTGTTTCATTCATGAAACGATGAATCGATGAATTTTTGCAAGTTGCATTGCAATACGAAAATAATATTACACTTTTCCATTAACAAAGCTCTAAATCATGTTGTGATTCACTCACTCTGGATGAATTTTTGCAAGTTGCATTGCAATACGGAAAATAATATTACTTTTCCATTAACAAAGTTCTAAATCATGTTATGATTCCACTCTGGATTACATTTTTTTGCTGTACTGTTTCATTCATGAAACGATGAATCGATGAATTTTTGCAATACGGAAATAATATTACACTTTTCCATTAACAAAGTTCTAAGTCTCAATCTAAATCATGTTATGATTCCACTCTGGATTACATTCGTTTCATTCATGAAACGATGAATCGATGAATTTTTGCAAGTTGCATTGCAATACGGAAATAATATTACACTTTTCCATTAACAAAGCTCTAAATCATGTTGTGATTCACTCACTCTGGATGAATTTTTGCAAGTTGCATTGCAATACGAAAATAATATTACACTTTTCCAATAACAAAGTTCTAAATCATGTTGTGATTCACTCACTCTGGATGAATTTTTGCAAGTTGCATTGCAATACGGAAAATAATATTACTTTTCCATTAACAAAGTTCTAAATCATGTTATGATTCCACTCTGGATTACATTTTTTTGCTGTACTGTTTCATTCATGAAACGATGAATCGATGAATTTTTGCAATACGGAAATAATATTACACTTTTCCATTAACAAAGTTCTAAATCATGTTGTGATTCACTCACTCTGGATGAATTTTTGCAAGTTGCATTGCAATACGAAAATAATATTACACTTTTCCATTAACAAAGTTCTAAATCATGTGATTCACTCACTCTGGATGAATTTTTGCAAGTTGCATTGCATGTTATGATTCCATTCTGGATTACATTTCTTTTGCTGTTACTGTTTCATTCATGAAACGATGAATCGATGAATTTTTGCAAGTTGCATTGCAATACGAAAATAATATTACACTTTTCCATTAACAAAGCTCTAAATCATGTTGTGATTCACTCACTCTGGATGAATTTTTGCAAGTTGCATTGCAATACGGAAAATAATATTACTTTTCCATTAACAAAGTTCTAAATCATGTTATGATTCCACTCTGGATTACATTTTTTTGCTGTACTGTTTCATTCATGAAACGATGAATCGATGAATTTTTGCAATACGGAAATAATATTACACTTTTCCATTAACAAAGTTCTAAGTCTCAATCTAAATCATGTTATGATTCCACTCTGGATTACATTCGTTTCATTCATGAAACGATGAATCGATGAATTTTTGCAAGTTGCATTGCAATACGGAAATAATATTACACTTTTCCATTAACAAAGCTCTAAATCATGTTGTGATTCACTCACTCTGGATGAATTTTTGCAAGTTGCATTGCAATACGAAAATAATATTACACTTTTCCAATAACAAAGTTCTAAATCATGTTGTGATTCACTCACTCTGGATGAATTTTTGCAAGTTGCATTGCAATACGGAAAATAATATTACTTTTCCATTAACAAAGTTCTAAATCATGTTATGATTCCACTCTGGATTACATTTTTTTGCTGTACTGTTTCATTCATGAAACGATGAATCGATGAATTTTTGCAATACGGAAATAATATTACACTTTTCCATTAACAAAGTTCTAAATCATGTTGTGATTCACTCACTTTGGATGAATTTTTGCAAGTTGCATTGCAATACGGAAATAATATTACACTTTTCCATTAACCAAGTTCTAAATCATGTTGTGGTTCACTCACTCTGGATTACATTTTTTTGCGGTACTGTTTCATTCATGAAACGATGAATCGATGAATTTTTGCAATACGGAAATAATATTACACTTTTCCATTAACAAAGTTCTAAATCATGTTGTGATTCACTCACTCTGGATGAATTTTTGCAAGTTGCATTGCAATACGAAAATAATATTACACTTTTCCATTAACAAAGTTCTAAATCATGTTGTGATTCACTCACTCTGGATTACATTTTTTTGCGGTACTGTTTTCATTCATGAAACGATGAATCGATGAATTTTTGCAATACGGAAATAATATTACACTTTTCCATTAACAAAGTTCTAAATCATGTTGTGATTCACTCACTTTGGATGAATTTTTGCAAGTTGCATTGCAATACGGAAATAATATTACACTTTTCCATTAACCAAGTTCTAAATCATGTTGTGGTTCACTCACTCTGGATTACATTTTTTTGCGGTACTGTTTCATTCATGAAACGATGAATCGATGAATTTTTGCAATACGGAAATAATATTACACTTTTCCATTAACAAAGTTCTAAATCATGTTGTGATTCACTCACTTTGGATGAATTTTTGCAAGTTGCATTGCAATACGAAAATAATATTACACTTTTCCATTAACAAAGTTCTAAATCTCAATCTAAATCATGTTATGATTCCACTCTGGATTTCCATTCGTTTCATTCATGAAACGATGAATCGATGAATTTTTGCAATACGGAAATAATATTACACTTTTCCATTAACAAAGCTCTAAATCATGTTGTGATTCACTCACTCTGGATGAATTTTTGCAAGTTGCATTGCAATACGGAAATAATATTACACTTTTCCAATAACAAAGTTCTAAATCATGTTGTGATTCACTCACTCTGGATGAAATTTTGCAAGTTGCATTGCAATACGGAAATAATATTACACTTTTCCATTAACAAAGTTCTAAATTCCACTCTGGATTACATTTTTTTGCTGTACTGTTTCATTCATGAAACGATGAATCGATGAATTTTTGCAAGTTGCATTGCAATACGGAAATAATATTACACTTTTCCATTAACCAAGTTCTAAATCATGTTGTGGTTCACTCACTCTGGATTACATTTTTTTGCTGTACTGTTTCATTCATGAAACGATGAATCGATGAATTTTTGCAATACGGAAATAATATTACACTTTTCCATTAACAAAGTTCTAAATCATGTTGTGATTCACTCACTTTGGATGAATTTTTGCAAGTTGCATTGCAATACGAAAATAATATTACACTTTTCCATTAACAAAGTTCTAAATCATGTTGTGATTCACTCACTTTGGATGAATTTTTGCAAGTTGCATTGCAATACGGAAATAATATTACACTTTTCCATTAACCAAGTTCTAAATCATGTTGTGGTTCACTCACTCTGGATTACATTTTTTTGCGGTACTGTTTCATTCATGAAACGATGAATCGATGAATTTTTGCAATACGGAAATAATATTACACTTTTCCATTAACAAAGTTCTAAATCATGTTGTGATTCACTCACTCTGGATGAATTTTTGCAAGTTGCATTGCAATACGAAAATAATATTACACTTTTCCATTAACAAAGTTCTAAATCATGTTGTGATTCACTCACTCTGGATTACATTTTTTTGCGGTACTGTTTTCATTCATGAAACGATGAATCGATGAATTTTTGCAATACGGAAATAATATTACACTTTTCCATTAACAAAGTTCTAAATCATGTTGTGATTCACTCACTCTGGATGAATTTTTGCAAGTTGCATTGCAATACGAAAATAATATTACACTTTTCCATTAACAAAGTTCTAAATCATGTTGTGATTCACTCACTCTGGATTACATTTTTTTGCGGTACTGTTTCATTCATGAAACGATGAATCGATGAATTTTTGCAATACGGAAATAATATTACACTTTTCCATTAACAAAGTTCTAAATCATGTTGTGATTCACTCACTTTGGATGAATTTTTGCAAGTTGCATTGCAATACGAAAATAATATTACACTTTTCCATTAACAAAGTTCTAAATCTCAATCTAAATCATGTTATGATTCCACTCTGGATTTCCATTCGTTTCATTCATGAAACGATGAATCGATGAATTTTTGCAATACGGAAATAATATTACACTTTTCCATTAACAAAGCTCTAAATCATGTTGTGATTCACTCACTCTGGATGAATTTTTGCAAGTTGCATTGCAATACGGAAATAATATTACACTTTTCCAATAACAAAGTTCTAAATCATGTTGTGATTCACTCACTCTGGATGAAATTTTGCAAGTTGCATTGCAATAAGGAAATAATATTACACTTTTCCATTAACAAAGTTCTAAATTCCACTCTGGATTACATTTTTTTGCTGTACTGTTTCATTCATGAAACGATGAATCGATGAATTTTTGCAAGTTGCATTGCAATACGGAAATAATATTACACTTTTCCATTAACCAAGTTCTAAATCATGTTGTGGTTCACTCACTCTGGATTACATTTTTTTGCTGTACTGTTTCATTCATGAAACGATGAATCGATGAATTTTTGCAATACGGAAATAATATTACACTTTTCCATTAACAAAGTTCTAAATCATGTTGTGATTCACTCACTTTGGATGAATTTTTGCAAGTTGCATTGCAATACGAAAATAATATTACACTTTTCCATTAACAAAGTTCTAAATCATGTTGTGATTCACTCACTTTGGATGAATTTTTGCAAGTTGCATTGCAATACGGAAATAATATTACACTTTTCCATTAACCAAGTTCTAAATCATGTTGTGGTTCACTCACTCTGGATTACATTTTTTTGCGGTACTGTTTCATTCATGAAACGATGAATCGATGAATTTTTGCAATACGGAAATAATATTACACTTTTCCATTAACAAAGTTCTAAATCATGTTGTGATTCACTCACTCTGGATGAATTTTTGCAAGTTGCATTGCAATACGAAAATAATATTACACTTTTCCATTAACAAAGTTCTAAATCATGTTGTGATTCACTCACTCTGGATTACATTTTTTTGCGGTACTGTTTTCATTCATGAAACGATGAATCGAAGAATTTTTGCAATACGGAAATAATATTACACTTTTCCATTAACAAAGTTCTAAATCATGTTGTGATTCACTCACTTTGGATGAATTTTTGCAAGTTGCATTGCAATACGAAAATAATATTACACTTTTCCAATAACAAATTTCTAAATCATGTTGTGATTCACTCACTCTGGATGAATTTTTGCAAGTTGCATTGCAATACGAAAATAATATTACACTTTTCCATTAACAAAGTTCTAAATCATGTGATTCACTCACTCTGGATGAATTTTTGCAAGTTGCATTGCATGTTATGATTCCATTCTGGATTACATTTCTTTTGCTGTTACTGTTTCATTCATGAAACGATGAATCGATGAATTTTTGCAAGTTGCATTGCAATACGAAAATAATATTACACTTTTCCATTAACAAAGCTCTAAATCATGTTGTGATTCACTCACTCTGGATGAATTTTTGCAAGTTGCATTGCAATACGGAAAATAATATTACTTTTCCATTAACAAAGTTCTAAATCATGTTATGATTCCACTCTGGATTACATTTTTTTGCTGTACTGTTTCATTCATGAAACGATGAATCGATGAATTTTTGCAATACGGAAATAATATTACACTTTTCCATTAACAAAGTTCTAAGTCTCAATCTAAATCATGTTATGATTCCACTCTGGATTACATTCGTTTCATTCATGAAACGATGAATCGATGAATTTTTGCAAGTTGCATTGCAATACGGAAATAATATTACACTTTTCCATTAACAAAGCTCTAAATCATGTTGTGATTCACTCACTCTGGATGAATTTTTGCAAGTTGCATTGCAATACGAAAATAATATTACACTTTTCCAATAACAAAGTTCTAAATCATGTTGTGATTCACTCACTCTGGATGAATTTTTGCAAGTTGCATTGCAATACGGAAAATAATATTACTTTTCCATTAACAAAGTTCTAAATCATGTCATGATTCCACTCTGGATTACATTTTTTTGCTGTACTGTTTCATTCATGAAACGATGAATCGATGAATTTTTGCAATACGGAAGTAATATTACACTTTTCCATTAACAAAGTTCTAAATCATGTTGTGATTCACTCACTTTGGATGAATTTTTGCAAGTTGCATTGCAATACGGAAATAATATTACACTTTTCCATTAACCAAGTTCTAAATCATGTTGTGGTTCACTCACTCTGGATTACATTTTTTTGCGGTACTGTTTCATTCATGAAACGATGAATCGATGAATTTTTGCAATACGGAAATAATATTACACTTTTCCATTAACAAAGTTCTAAATCATGTTGTGATTCACTCACTCTGGATGAATTTTTGCAAGTTGCATTGCAATACGAAAATAATATTACACTTTTCCATTAACAAAGTTCTAAATCATGTTGTGATTCACTCACTCTGGATTACATTTTTTTGCGGTACTGTTTTCATTCATGAAACGATGAATCGATGAATTTTTGCAATACGGAAATAATATTACACTTTTCCAATAACAAAGTTCTAAATCATGTTGTGATTCACTCACTTTGGATGAATTTTTGCAAGTTGCATTGCAATACGAAAATAATATTACACTTTTCCAATAACAAATTTCTAAATCATGTTGTGATTCACTCACTCTGGATGAATTTTTGCAAGTTGCATTGCAATACGAAAATAATATTACACTTTTCCATTAACAAAGTTCTAAATCATGTGATTCACTCACTCTGGATGAATTTTTGCAAGTTGCATTGCATGTTATGATTCCATTCTGGATTACATTTCTTTTGCTGTTACTGTTTCATTCATGAAACGATGAATCGATGAATTTTTGCAAGTTGCATTGCAATACGAAAATAAAATTACTCTTTTCCAATAACAAAGTTCTAAATCATGTTGTGATTCAGTCACTCTGGATGAATTTTTGCAAGTTGCATTGCAATACGGAAAATAATATTACATTTCCATTAACAAAGTTCTAAGTCTCAATCTAAATCATGTTATGATTCCACTCTGGATTACATTCGTTTCATTCATGAAACGATGAATCGATGAATGTTTGCAAGTTGCATTGCAATACGGAAATAATATTACACTTTTCCATTAACAAAGCTCTAAATCATGTTGTGATTCACTCACTCTGGATGAATTTTTGCAAGTTGCATTGCAATACGAAAATAATATTACACTTTTCCAATAACAAAGTTCTAAATCATGTTGTGATTCACTCACTCTGGATGAATTTTTGCAAGTTGCATTGCAATACGGAAAATAATATTACTTTTCCATTAACAAAGTTCTAAATCATGTTATGATTCCACTCTGGATTACATTTTTTTGCTGTACTGTTTCATTCATGAAACGATGACTCGATGAATTTTTGCAATACGGAAATAATATTACACTTTTCCATTAACAAAGTTCTAAGTCTCAATCTAAATCATGTTATGATTCCACTCTGGATTACATTCGTTTCATTCATGAAACGATGAATCGATGAATTTTTGCAAGTTGCATTGCAATACGGAAATAATATTACACTTTTCCATTAACAAAGCTCTAAATCATGTTGTGATTCACTCACTCTGGATGAATTTTTGCAAGTTGCATTGCAATACGAAAATAATATTACACTTTTCCAATAACAAAGTTCTAAATCGTGTTGTGATTCACTCACTCTGGATGAATTTTTGCAAGTTGCATTGCAATACGGAAAATAATATTACTTTTCCATTAACAAAGTTCTAAATCATGTTATGATTCCACTCTGGATTACATTTTTTTGCTGTACTGTTTCATTCATGAAACGATGAATCGATGAATTTTTGCAATACGGAAATAATATTACACTTTTCCATTAACAAAGTTCTAAATCATGTTGTGATTCACTCACTTTGGATGAATTTTTGCAAGTTGCATTGCAATACGAAAATAATATTACACTTTTCCAATAACAAATTTCTAAATCATGTTGTGATTCACTCACTCTGGATGAATTTTTGCAAGTTGCATTGCAATACGAAAATAATATTACACTTTTCCATTAACAAAGTTCTAAATCATGTGATTCACTCACTCTGGATGAATTTTTGCAAGTTGCATTGCATGTTATGATTCCATTCTGGATTACATTTCTTTTGCTGTTACTGTTTCATTCATGAAACGATGAATCGATGAATTTTTGCAAGTTGCATTGCAATACGAAAATAATATTACACTTTTCCATTAACAAAGCTCTAAATCATGTTGTGATTCACTCACTCTGGATGAATTTTTGCAAGTTGCATTGCAATACGGAAAATAATATTACTTTTCCATTAACAAAGTTCTAAATCATGTTATGATTCCACTCTGGATTACATTTTTTTGCTGTACTGTTTCATTCATGAAACGATGAATCGATGAATTTTTGCAATACGGAAATAATATTACACTTTTCCATTAACAAAGTTCTAAGTCTCAATCTAAATCATGTTATGATTCCACTCTGGATTACATTCGTTTCATTCATGAAACGATGAATCGATGAATTTTTGCAAGTTGCATTGCAATACGGAAATAATATTACACTTTTCCATTAACAAAGCTCTAAATCATGTTGTGATTCACTCACTCTGGATGAATTTTTGCAAGTTGCATTGCAATACGAAAATAATATTACACTTTTCCAATAACAAAGTTCTAAATCATGTTGTGATTCACTCACTCTGGATGAATTTTTGCAAGTTGCATTGCAATACGGAAAATAATATTACTTTTCCATTAACAAAGTTCTAAATCATGTTATGATTCCACTCTGGATTACATTTTTTTGCTGTACTGTTTCATTCATGAAACGATGAATCGATGAATTTTTGCAATACGGAAGTAATATTACACTTTTCCATTAACAAAGTTCTAAATCATGTTGTGATTCACTCACTTTGGATGAATTTTTGCAAGTTGCATTGCAATACGGAAATAATATTACACTTTTCCATTAACCAAGTTCTAAATCATGTTGTGGTTCACTCACTCTGGATTACATTTTTTTGCGGTACTGTTTCATTCATGAAACGATGAATCGATGAATTTTTGCAATACGGAAATAATATTACACTTTTCCATTAACAAAGTTCTAAATCATGTTGTGATTCACTCACTCTGGATGAATTTTTGCAAGTTGCATTGCAATACGAAAATAATATTACACTTTTCCATTAACAAAGTTCTAAATCATGTTGTGATTCACTCACTCTGGATTACATTTTTTTGCGGTACTGTTTTCATTCATGAAACGATGAATCGATGAATTTTTGCAATACGGAAATAATATTACACTTTTCCATTAACAAAGTTCTAAATCATGTTGTGATTCACTCACTTTGGATGAATTTTTGCAAGTTGCATTGCAATACGAAAATAATATTACACTTTTCCAATAACAAATTTCTAAATCATGTTGTGATTCACTCACTCTGGATGAATTTTTGCAAGTTGCATTGCAATACGAAAATAATATTACACTTTTCCATTAACAAAGTTCTAAATCATGTGATTCACTCACTCTGGATGAATTTTTGCAAGTTGCATTGCATGTTATGATTCCATTCTGGATTACATTTCTTTTGCTGTTACTGTTTCATTCATGAAACGATGAATCGATGAATTTTTGCAAGTTGCATTGCAATACGAAAATAAAATTACTCTTTTCCAATAACAAAGTTCTAAATCATGTTGTGATTCAGTCACTCTGGATGAATTTTTGCAAGTTGCATTGCAATACGGAAAATAATATTACATTTCCATTAACAAAGTTCTAAGTCTCAATCTAAATCATGTTATGATTCCACTCTGGATTACATTCGTTTCATTCATGAAACGATGAATCGATGAATGTTTGCAAGTTGCATTGCAATACGGAAATAATATTACACTTTTCCATTAACAAAGCTCTAAATCATGTTGTGATTCACTCACTCTGGATGAATTTTTGCAAGTTGCATTGCAATACGAAAATAATATTACACTTTTCCAATAACAAAGTTCTAAATCATGTTGTGATTCACTCACTCTGGATGAATTTTTGCAAGTTGCATTGCAATACGGAAAATAATATTACTTTTCCATTAACAAAGTTCTAAATCATGTTATGATTCCACTCTGGATTACATTTTTTTGCTGTACTGTTTCATTCATGAAACGATGACTCGATGAATTTTTGCAATACGGAAATAATATTACACTTTTCCATTAACAAAGTTCTAAGTCTCAATCTAAATCATGTTATGATTCCACTCTGGATTACATTCGTTTCATTCATGAAACGATGAATCGATGAATTTTTGCAAGTTGCATTGCAATACGGAAATAATATTACACTTTTCCATTAACAAAGCTCTAAATCATGTTGTGATTCACTCACTCTGGATGAATTTTTGCAAGTTGCATTGCAATACGAAAATAATATTACACTTTTCCAATAACAAAGTTCTAAATCGTGTTGTGATTCACTCACTCTGGATGAATTTTTGCAAGTTGCATTGCAATACGGAAAATAATATTACTTTTCCATTAACAAAGTTCTAAATCATGTTATGATTCCACTCTGGATTACATTTTTTTGCTGTACTGTTTCATTCATGAAACGATGAATCGATGAATTTTTGCAATACGGAAATAATATTACACTTTTCCATTAACAAAGTTCTAAATCATGTTGTGATTCACTCACTTTGGATGAATTTTTGCAAGTTGCATTGCAATACGAAAATAATATTACACTTTTCCAATAACAAATTTCTAAATCATGTTGTGATTCACTCACTCTGGATGAATTTTTGCAAGTTGCATTGCAATACGAAAATAATATTACACTTTTCCATTAACAAAGTTCTAAATCATGTGATTCACTCACTCTGGATGAATTTTTGCAAGTTGCATTGCATGTTATGATTCCATTCTGGATTACATTTCTTTTGCTGTTACTGTTTCATTCATGAAACGATGAATCGATGAATTTTTGCAAGTTGCATTGCAATACGAAAATAATATTACACTTTTCCATTAACAAAGCTCTAAATCATGTTGCGATTCACTCACTCTGGATGAATTTTTGCAAGTTGCATTGCAATACGGAAAATAATATTACTTTTCCATTAACAAAGTTCTAAATCATGTTATGATTCCACTCTGGATTACATTTTTTTGCTGTACTGTTTCATTCATGAAACGATGAATCGATGAATTTTTGCAATACGGAAATAATATTACACTTTTCCATTAACAAAGTTCTAAGTCTCAATCTAAATCATGTTATGATTCCACTCTGGATTACATTCGTTTCATTCATGAAACGATGAATCGATGAATTTTTGCAAGTTGCATTGCAATACGGAAATAATATTACACTTTTCCATTAACAAAGCTCTAAATCATGTTGTGATTCACTCACTCTGGATGAATTTTTGCAAGTTGCATTGCAATACGAAAATAATATTACACTTTTCCAATAACAAAGTTCTAAATCATGTTGTGATTCACTCACTCTGGATGAATTTTTGCAAGTTGCATTGCAATACGGAAAATAATATTACTTTTCCATTAACAAAGTTCTAAATCATGTTATGATTCCACTCTGGATTACATTTTTTTGCTGTACTGTTTCATTCATGAAACGATGAATCGATGAATTTTTGCAATACGGAAATAATATTACACTTTTCCATTAACAAAGTTCTAAATCATGTTGTGATTCACTCACTTTGGATGAATTTTTGCAAGTTGCATTGCAATACGGAAATAATATTACACTTTTCCATTAACCAAGTTCTAAATCATGTTGTGGTTCACTCACTCTGGATTACATTTTTTTGCGGTACTGTTTCATTCATGAAACGATGAATCGATGAATTTTTGCAATACGGAAATAATATTACACTTTTCCATTAACAAAGTTCTAAATCATGTTGTGATTCACTCACTCTGGATGAATTTTTGCAAGTTGCATTGCAATACGAAAATAATATTACACTTTTCCATTAACAAAGTTCTAAATCATGTTGTGATTCACTCACTCTGGATTACATTTTTTTGCGGTACTGTTTTCATTCATGAAACGATGAATCGATGAATTTTTGCAATACGGAAATAATATTACACTTTTCCATTAACAAAGTTCTAAATCATGTTGTGATTCACTCACTTTGGATGAATTTTTGCAAGTTGCATTGCAATACGAAAATAATATTACACTTTTCCAATAACAAATTTCTAAATCATGTTGTGATTCACTCACTCTGGATGAATTTTTGCAAGTTGCATTGCAATACGAAAATAATATTACACTTTTCCATTAACAAAGTTCTAAATCATGTGATTCACTCACTCTGGATGAATTTTTGCAAGTTGCATTGCATGTTATGATTCCATTCTGGATTACATTTCTTTTGCTGTTACTGTTTCATTCATGAAACGATGAATCGATGAATTTTTGCAAGTTGCATTGCAATACGAAAATAAAATTACTCTTTTCCAATAACAAAGTTCTAAATCATGTTGTGATTCAGTCACTCTGGATGAATTTTTGCAAGTTGCATTGCAATACGGAAAATAATATTACATTTCCATTAACAAAGTTCTAAATCATGTTATGATTCCACTCTGGATTACATTTTTTTGCTGTATTGTTTCATTCATGAAACGATGAATCGATGAATTTTTGCAATACGGAAATAATATTACACTTTTCCATTAACAAAGTTCTAAGTCTCAATCTAAATCATGTTATGATTCCACTCTGGATTACATTCGTTTCATTCATGAAACGATGAATCGATGAATTTTTGCAAGTTGCATTGCAATACGGAAATAATATTACACTTTTCCATTAACAAAGCTCTAAATCATGTTGTGATTCACTCACTCTGGATGAATTTTTGCAAGTTGCATTGCAATACGAAAATAATATTACACTTTTCCAATAACAAAGTTCTAAATCATGTTGTGATTCACTCACTCTGGATGAATTTTTGCAAGTTGCATTGCAATACGGAAAATAATATTACTTTTCCATTAACAAAGTTCTAAATCATGTTATGATTCCACTCTGGATTACATTTTTTTGCTGTACTGTTTCATTCATGAAACGATGACTCGATGAATTTTTGCAATACGGAAATAATATTACACTTTTCCATTAACAAAGTTCTAAGTCTCAATCTAAATCATGTTATGATTCCACTCTGGATTACATTCGTTTCATTCATGAAACGATGAATCGATGAATTTTTGCAAGTTGCATTGCAATACGGAAATAATATTACACTTTTCCATTAACAAAGCTCTAAATCATGTTGTGATTCACTCACTCTGGATGAATTTTTGCAAGTTGCATTGCAATACGAAAATAATATTACACTTTTCCAATAACAAAGTTCTAAATCATGTTGTGATTCACTCACTCTGGATGAATTTTTGCAAGTTGCATTGCAATACGGAAAATAATATTACTTTTCCATTAACAAAGTTCTAAATCATGTTATGATTCCACTCTGGATTACATTTTTTTGCTGTACTGTTTCATTCATGAAACGATGAATCGATGAATTTTTGCAATACGGAAATAATATTACACTTTTCCATTAACAAAGTTCTAAGTCTCAATCTAAATCATGTTATGATTCCACTCTGGATTACATTCGTTTCATTCATGAAACGATGAATCGATGAATTTTTGCAAGTTGCATTGCAATACGGAAATAATATTACACTTTTCCATTAACAAAGTTCTAAATCATGTTGTGATTCACTCACTCTGGATGAATTTTTGCAAGTTGCATTGCAATACGGAAATAATATTACACTTTTCCATTAACAAAGTTCTAAATCATGTTGTGATTCACTCACTTTGGATGAATTTTTGCAAGTTGCATTGCAATACGAAAATAATATTACACTTTTCCATTAACAGTTCTAAATCATGTGATTCACTCACTCTGGATGAATTTTTGCAAGTTGCATTGCATGTTATGATTCCATTCTGGATTACATTTTTTTTGCTGTTACTGTTTCATTCATGAAACGATGAATCGATGAATATTTGCAAGTTGCATTGCAATACGAAAATAATATTACACTTTTCCAATAACAAAGTTCTAAATCATGTTGTGATTCACTCACTCTGGATGAATTTTTGCAAGTTGCATTGCAATACGGAAAATAATATTACTTTTCCATTAACAAAGTTCTAAATCATGTTATGATTCCACTCTGGATTACATTTTTTTGCTGTACTGTTTCATTCATGAAACGATGAATCGATGAATTTTTGCAATACGGAAATAATATTACACTTTTCCATTAACAAAGTTCTAAATCATGTTATGATTCCACTCTGGATTACATTTTTTTGCTGTACTGTTTCATTCATGAAACGATGAATCGATGAATTTTTGCAATACGGAAATAATATTACACTTTTCCATTAACAAAGTTCTAAATCTCAATCTAAATCATGTTATGATTCCACTCTGGATTACATTCGTTTCATTCATGAAACGATGAATCGATGAATTTTTGCAAGTTGCATTGCAATACGGAAATAATATTACACTTTTCCATTAACAAAGCTCTAAATCATGTTGTGATTCACTCACTTTGGATGAATTTTTGCAAGTTGCATTGCAATACGAAAATAATATTACACTTTTCCAATAACAAATTTCTAAATCATGTTGTGATTCACTCACTCTGGATGAATTTTTGCAAGTTGCATTGCAATACGAAAATAATATTACACTTTTCCATTAACAAAGTTCTAAATCATGTGATTCACTCACTCTGGATGAATTTTTGCAAGTTGCATTGCAATACGAAAATAATATTACACTTTTCCATTAACCAAGTTCTAAATCATGTTGTTGTTCACTCACTCTGGATTAAATTTTTTTGCTGTACTGTTTCATTCATGAATCGATGAATCGATGAATTTTTGCAATACGGAAATAATATTACACTTTTCCATTAACAAAGTTCTAAATCATGTTGTGATTCACTCACTCTGGATGAATTTTTGCAAGTTGCATTGCAATACGGAAATAATATTACACTTTTCCATTAACAAAGTTCTAAATCATGTTGTGATTCACTCACTCTGGATGAATTTTTGCAAGTTGCATTGCAATACGGAAATAATATTACACTTTTCCATTAACAAAGTTCTAAATTCCACTCTGGATTACATTTTTTTGCTGTACTGTTTCATTCATGAAACGATGAATCGATGAATTTTTGCAAGTTGCATTGCAATACGGAAATAATATTACACTTTTCCATTAACCAAGTTCTAAATCATGTTGTGGTTCACTCACTCTGGATTACATTTTTTTGCTGTACTGTTTCATTCATGAAACGATGAATCGATGAATTTTTGCAATACGGAAATAATATTACACTTTTCCATTAACAAAGTTCTAAATCATGTTGTGATTCACTCACTTTGGATGAATTTTTGCAAGTTGCATTGCAATACGAAAATAATATTACACTTTTCCATTATAACAAAGTTCTAAATCTCAATCTAAATCATGTTATGATTCCACTCTGGATTTCCATTCGTTTCATTCATGAAACGATGAATCGATGAATTTTTGCAATACGGAAATAATATTACACTTTTCCATTAACAAAGCTCTAAATCATGTTGTGATTCACTCACTCTGGATGAATTTTTGCAAGTTGTATTGCAATACGGAAATAATATTACACTTTTCCAATAACAAAGTTCTAAATCATGTTGTGATTCACTCACTCTGGATGAAATTTTGCAAGTTGCATTGCAATACGGAAATAATATTACACTTTTCCATTAACAAAGTTCTAAATTCCACTCTGGATTACATTTTTTTGCTGTACTGTTTCATTCATGAAACGATGAATCGATGAATTTTTGCAAGTTGCATTGCAATACGGAAATAATATTACACTTTTCCATTAACCAAGTTCTAAATCATGTTGTGGTTCACTCACTCTGGATTACATTTTTTTGCTGTACTGTTTCATTCATGAAACGATGAATCGATGAATTTTTGCAATACGGAAATAATATTACACTTTTCCATTAACAAAGTTCTAAATCATGTTGTGATTCACTCACTTTGGATGAATTTTTGCAAGTTGCATTGCAATACGAAAATAATATTGCACTTTTCCATTAACAAAGTTCTAAATCATGTTGTGATTCACTCACTCTGGATGAATTTTTGCAAGTTGCATTGCAATACGAAAATAATATTACACTTTTCCATTAACCAAGTTCTAAATCATGTTGTGGTTCACTCACTCTGGATTACATTTTTTTACTGTACTGTTTCATTCATGAAACGATGAATCGATGAATTTTTGCAATACGGAAATAATATTACACTTTTCCATTAACAAAGTTCTAAATCATGTTGTGATTCACTCACTTTGGATGAATTTTTGCAAGTTGCATTGCAATACGGAAATAATATTACACTTTTCCATTAACCAAGTTCTAAATCATGTTGTGGTTCACTCACTCTGGATTACATTTTTTTGCGGTACTGTTTCATTCATGAAACGATGAATCGATGAATTTTTGCAATACGGAAATAATATTACACTTTTCCATTAACAAAGTTCTAAATCATGTTGTGATTCACTCACTCTGGATGAATTTTTGCAAGTTGCATTGCAATACGAAAATAATATTACACTTTTCCATTAACAAAGTTCTAAATCATGTTGTGATTCACTCACTCTGGATTACATTTTTTTGCGGTACTGTTTTCATTCATGAAACGATGAATCGATGAATTTTTGCAATACGGAAATAATATTACACTTTTCCATTAACAAAGTTCTAAATCATGTTGTGATTCACTCACTTTGGATGAATTTTTGCAAGTTGCATTGCAATACGAAAATAATATTACACTTTTCCAATAACAAATTTCTAAATCATGTTGTGATTCACTCACTCTGGATGAATTTTTGCAAGTTGCATTGCAATACGAAAATAATATTACACTTTTCCATTAACAAAGTTCTAAATCATGTGATTCACTCACTCTGGATGAATTTTTGCAAGTTGCATTGCAATACGAAAATAATATTACACTTTTCCATTAACCAAGTTCTAAATCATGTTGTTGTTCACTCACTCTGGATTACATTTTTTTGCTGTACTGTTTCATTCATGAAACGATGAATCGATGAATTTTTGCAAGTTGCATTGCAATACGGAAATAATATTACACTTCTCCATTAACAAAGTTCTAAATCATGTTGTGATTCACTCACTCTGGATGAATTTTTGCAAGTTGCATTGCAATACGGAAATAATATTACACTTTTCCATTAACAAAGTTCTAAATCATGTTGTGATTCACTCACTTTGGATGAATTTTTGCAAGTTGCATTGCAATACGAAAATAATATTACACTTTTCCATTAAAAGTTCTAAATCATGTGATTCACTCACTCTGGATGAATTTTTGCAAGTTGCATTGCATGTTATGATTCCATTCTGGATTACATTTTTTTTGCTGTTACTGTTTCATTCATGAAACGATGAATCGATGAATATTTGCAAGTTGCATTGCAATACGAAAATAATATTACACTTTTCCAATAACAAAGTTCTAAATCATGTTGTGATTCACTCACTCTGGATGAATTTTTGCAAGTTGCATTGCAATACGGAAAATAATATTACTTTTCCATTAACAAAGTTCTAAATCATGTTATGATTCCACTCTGGATTACATTTTTTTGCTGTACTGTTTCATTCATGAAACGATGAATCGATGAATTTTTGCAATACGGAAATAATATTACACTTTTCCATTAACAAAGTTCTAAATCTCAATCTAAATCATGTTATGATTCCACTCTGGATTACATTCGTTTCATTCATGAAACGATGAATCGATGAATTTTTGCAAGTTGCATTGCAATACGGAAATAATATTACACTTTTCCATTAACAAAGCTCTAAATCATGTTGTGATTCACTCACTCTGGATGAATTTTTGCAAGTTGCATTGCAATACGGAAAATAATATTACTTTTCCATTAACAAAGTTCTAAATCATGTTATGATTCCACTCTGGATTACATTCGTTTCATTCATGAAACGATGAATCGATGAATTTTTGCAAGTTGCATTGCAATACGGAAATAATATTACACTTTTCCATTAACAAAGCTCTAAATCATGTTGTGATTCACTCACTCTGGATGAATTTTTGCAAGTTGCATTGCAATACGAAAATAATATTACACTTTTCCAATAACAAAGTTCTAAATCATGTTGTGATTCACTCACTCTGGATGAATTTTTGCAAGTTGCATTGCAATACGGAAAATAATATTACTTTTCCATTAACAAAGTTCTAAATCATGTTATGATTCCACTCTGGATTACATTTTTTTGCTGTACTGTTTCATTCATGAAACGATGAATCGATGAATTTTTGCAATACGGAAATAATATTACACTTTTCCATTAACAAAGTTCTAAATCATGTTGTGATTCACTCACTTTGGATGAATTTTTGCAAGTTGCATTGCAATACGAAAATAATATTACACTTTTCCAATAACAAATTTCTAAATCATGTTGTGATTCACTCACTCTGGATGAAATTTTGCAAGTTGCATTGCAATACGGAAATAATATTACACTTTTCCATTAACAAAGTTCTAAATTCCACTCTGGATTACATTTTTTTGCTGTACTGTTTCATTCATGAAACGATGAATCGATGAATTTTTGCAAGTTGCATTGCAATACGGAAATAATATTACACTTTTCCATTAACAAAGTTCTAAATCATGTTGTGATTCACTCACTCTGGATGAATTTTTGCAAGTTGCATTGCAATACGAAAATAATATTACACTTTTCCATTAACAAAGTTCTAAATCATGTGATTCACTCACTCTGGATGAATTTTTGCAAGTTGCAGTGCATGTTATGATTCCATTCTGGATTACATTTCTTTTGCTGTTACTGTTTCATTCATGAAACGATGAATCGATGAATTTTTGCAAGTTGCATTGCAATACGAAAATAAAATTACTCTTTTCCAATAACAAAGTTCTAAATCATGTTGTGATTCAGTCACTCTGGATGAATTTTTGCAAGTTGCATTGCAATACGGAAAATAATATTACTTTTCCATTAACAAAGTTCTAAATCATGTTATGATTCCACTCTGGATTACATTTTTTTGCTGTACTGTTTCATTCATGAAACGATGAATCGATGAATTTTTGCAAGTTGCATTGCAATACGGAAATAATATTACACTTTTCCATTAACAAAGCTCTAAATCATGTTGTGATTCACTCACTCTGGATGAATTTTTGCAAGTTGCATTGCAATACGAAAATAATATTACACTTTTCCAATAACAAAGTTCTAAATCATGTTGTGATTCACTCACTCTGGATGAATTTTTGCAAGTTGCATTGCAATACGGAAAATAATATTACTTTTCCATTAACAAAGTTCTAAATCATGTTATGATTCCACTCTGGATTACATTTTTTTGCTGTACTGTTTCATTCATGAAACGATGAATCGATGAATTTTTGCAATACGGAAATAATATTACACTTTTCCATTAACAAAGTTCTAAATCATGTTGTGATTCACTCACTTTGGATGAATTTTTGCAAGTTGCATTGCAATACGAAAATAATATTACACTTTTCCAATAACAAATTTCTAAATCATGTTGTGATTCACTCACTCTGGATGAAATTTTGCAAGTTGCATTGCAATACGGAAATAATATTACACTTTTCCATTAACAAAGTTCTAAATTCCACTCTGGATTACATTTTTTTGCTGTACTGTTTCATTCATGAAACGATGAATCGATGAATTTTTGCAAGTTGCATTGCAATACGGAAATAATATTACACTTTTCCATTAACAAAGTTCTAAATCATGTTGTGATTCACTCACTCTGGATGAATTTTTGCAAGTTGCATTGCAATACGAAAATAATATTACACTTTTCCATTAACAAAGTTCTAAATCATGTGATTCACTCACTCTGGATGAATTTTTGCAAGTTGCATTGCATGTTATGATTCCATTCTGGATTACATTTCTTTTGCTGTTACTGTTTCATTCATGAAACGATGAATCGATGAATTTTTGCAAGTTGCATTGCAATACGAAAATAAAATTACTCTTTTCCAATAACAAAGTTCTAAATCATGTTGTGATTCAGTCACTCTGGATGAATTTTTGCAAGTTGCATTGCAATACGGAAAATAATATTACTTTTCCATTAACAAAGTTCTAAATCATGTTATGATTCCACTCTGGATTACATTTTTTTGCTGTACTGTTTCATTCATGAAACGATGAATCGATGAATTTTTGCAATACGGAAATAATATTACACTTTTCCATTAACAAAGTTCTAAGTCTCAATCTAAATCATGTTATGATTCCACTCTGGATTACATTCGTTTCATTCATGAAACGATGAATCGATGAATTTTTGCAAGTTGCATTGCAATACGGAAATAATATTACACTTTTCCATTAACAAAGCTCTAAATCATGTTGTGATTCACTCACTCTGGATGAATTTTTGCAAGTTGCATTGCAATACGAAAATAATATTACACTTTTCCAATAACAAAGTTCTAAATCATGTTGTGATTCACTCACTCTGGATGAATTTTTGCAAGTTGCATTGCAATACGGAAAATAATATTACTTTTCCATTAACAAAGTTCTAAATCATGTTATGATTCCACTCTGGATTACATTTTTTTGCTGTACTGTTTCATTCATGAAACGATGAATCGATGAATTTTTGCAATACGGAAATAATATTACACTTTTCCATTAACAAAGTTCTAAGTCTCAATCTAAATCATGTTATGATTCCACTCTGGATTACATTCGTTTCATTCATGAAACGATGAATCGATGAATTTTTGCAAGTTGCATTGCAATACGGAAATAATATTACACTTTTCCATTAACAAAGCTCTAAATCATGTTGTGATTCACTCACTCTGGATGAATTTTTGCAAGTTGCATTGCAATACGAAAATAATATTACACTTTTCCAATAACAAAGTTCTAAATCATGTTGTGATTCACTCACTCTGGATGAATTTTTGCAAGTTGCATTGCAATACGGAAAATAATATTACTTTTCCATTAACAAAGTTCTAAATCATGTTATGATGCCACTCTGGATTACATTTTTTTGCTGTACTGTTTCATTCATGAAACGATGAATCGATGAATTTTTGCAATACGGAAATAATATTACACTTTTCCATTAACAAAGTTCTAAATCATGTTGTGATTCACTCACTTTGGATGAATTTTTGCAAGTTGCATTGCAATACGAAAATAATATTACACTTTTCCAATAACAAATTTCTAAATCATGTTGTGATTCACTCACTCTGGATGAATTTTTGCAAGTTGCATTGCAATACGAAAATAATATTACACTTTTCCATTAACAAAGTTCTAAATCATGTGATTCACTCACTCTGGATGAATTTTTGCAAGTTGCATTGCAATACGAAAATAATATTACACTTTTCCATTAACCAAGTTCTAAATCATGTTGTTGTTCACTCACTCTGGATTACATTTTTTTGCTGTACTGTTTCATTCATGAAACGATGAATCGATGAATTTTTGCAATACGGAAATAATATTACACTTTTCCATTAACAAAGTTCTAAGTCTCAATCTAAATCATGTTATGATTCCACTCTGGATTACATTCGTTTCATTCATGAAACGATGAATCGATGAATTTTTGCAAGTTGCATTGCAATACGGAAATAATATTACACTTTTCCATTAACAAAGTTCTAAATCATGTTGTGATTCACTCACTCTGGATGAATTTTTGCAAGTTGCATTGCAATACGGAAATAATATTACACTTTTCCATTAACAAAGTTCTAAATCATGTTGTGATTAACTCACTTTGGATGAATTTTTGCAAGTTGCATTGCAATACGAAAATAATATTACACTTTTCCATTAACAGTTCTAAATCATGTGATTCACTCACTCTGGATGAATTTTTGCAAGTTGCATTGCATGTTATGATTCCATTCTGGATTACATTTTTTTTGCTGTTACTGTTTCATTCATGAAACGATGAATCGATGAATATTTGCAAGTTGCATTGCAATACGGAAAATAATATTACTTTTCCATTAACAAAGTTCTAAATCATGTTATGATTCCACTCTGGATTACATTTTTTTGCTGTACTGTTTCATTCATGAAACGATGAATCGATGAATTTTTGCAATACGGAAATAATATTACACTTTTCCATTAACAAAGTTCTAAATCTCAATCTAAATCATGTTATGATTCCACTCTGGATTACATTCGTTTCATTCATGAAACGATGAATCGATGAATTTTTGCAAGTTGCATTGCAATACGGAAATAATATTACACTTTTCCATTAACAAAGCTCTAAATCATGTTGTGATTCACTCACTCTGGATGAATTTTTGCAAGTTGCATTGCAATACGGAAAATAATATTACTTTTCCATTAACAAAGTTCTAAATCATGTTATGATTCCACTCTGGATTACATTCGTTTCATTCATGAAACGATGAATCGATGAATTTTTGCAAGTTGCATTGCAATACGGAAATAATATTACACTTTTCCATTAACAAAGCTCTAAATCATGTTGTGATTCACTCACTCTGGATGAATTTTTGCAAGTTGCATTGCAATACGAAAATAATATTACACTTTTCCAATAACAAAGTTCTAAATCATGTTGTGATTCACTCACTCTGGATGAATTTTTGCAAGTTGCATTGCAATACGGAAAATAATATTACTTTTCCATTAACAAAGTTCTAAATCATGTTATGATTCCACTCTGGATTACATTTTTTTGCTGTACTGTTTCATTCATGAAACGATGAATCGATGAATTTTTGCAATACGGAAATAATATTACACTTTTCCATTAACAAAGTTCTAAATCATGTTGTGATTCACTCACTTTGGATGAATTTTTGCAAGTTGCATTGCAATACGAAAATAATATTACACTTTTCCAATAACAAATTTCTAAATCATGTTGTGATTCACTCACTCTGGATGAATTTTTGCAAGTTGCATTGCAATACGAAAATAATATTACACTTTTCCATTAACAAAGTTCTAAATCATGTGATTCACTCACTCTGGATGAATTTTTGCAAGTTGCATTGCAATACGAAAATAATATTACACTTTTCCATTAACCAAGTTCTAAATCATGTTGTTGTTCACTCACTCTGGATTACATTTTTTTGCTGTACTGTTTCATTCATGAAACGATGAATCGATTAATTTTTGCAATACGGAAATAATATTACACTTTTCCATTAACAAAGTTCTAAGTCTCAATCTAAATCATGTTATGATTCCACTCTGGATTACATTCGTTTCATTCATGAAACGATGAATCGATGAATTTTTGCAAGTTGCATTGCAATACGGAAATAATATTACACTTTTCCATTAACAAAGTTCTAAATCATGTTGTGATTCACTCACTCTGGATGAATTTTTGCAAGTTGCATTGCAATACGGAAATAATATTACACTTTTCCATTAACAAAGTTCTAAATCATGTTGTGATTCACTCACTCTGGATGAATTTTTGCAAATTGCATTGCAATACGGAAATAATATTACACTTTTCCATTAACAGTTCTAAATCATGTGATTCACTCACTCTGGATGAATTTTTGCAAGTTGCATTGCATGTTATGATTCCATTCTGGATTACATTTTTTTTGCTGTTACTGTTTCATTCATGAAACGATGAATCGATGAATTTTTGCAATACGGAAATAATATTACACTTTTCCATTAACAAAGTTCTAAATCTCAATCTAAATCATGTTATGATTCCACTCTGGATTTCCATTCGTTTCATTCATGAAACGATGAATCGATGAATTTTTGCAATACGGAAATAATATTACACTTTTCCATTAACAAAGCTCTAAATCATGTTGTGATTCACTCACTCTGGATGAATTTTTGCAAGTTGCATTGCAATACGGAAATAATATTACACTTTTCCAATAACAAAGTTCTAAATCATGTTGTGATTCACTCACTCTGGATGAAATTTTGCAAGTTGCATTGCAATACGGAAATAATATTACACTTTTCCATTAACAAAGTTCTAAATTCCACTCTGGATTACATTTTTTTGCTGTACTGTTTCATTCATGAAACGATGAATCGATGAATTTTTGCAAGTTGCATTGCAATACGGAAATAATATTACACTTTTCCATTAACAAAGTTCTAAATCATGTTGTGATTCACTCACTTTGGATGAATTTTTGCAAGTTGCATTGCAATACGAAAATAATATTACACTTTTCCATTAACAAAGTTCTAAATCATGTTGTGATTCACTCACTCTGGATGAATTTTTGCAAGTTGCATTGCAATACGAAAATAATATTACACTTTTCCATTAACCAAGTTCTAAATCATGTTGTGGTTCACTCACTCTGGATTACATTTTTTTACTGTACTGTTTCATTCATGAAACGATGAATCGATGAATTTTTGCAATACGGAAATAATATTACACTTTTCCATTAACAAAGTTCTAAATCATGTTGTGATTCACTCACTTTGGATGAATTTTTGCAAGTTGCATTGCAATACGGAAATAATATTACACTTTTCCATTAACCAAGTTCTAAATCATGTTGTGGTTCACTCACTCTGGATTACATTTTTTTGCGGTACTGTTTCATTCATGAAACGATGAATCGATGAATTTTTGCAATACGGAAATAATATTACACTTTTCCATTAACAAAGTTCTAAATCATGTTGTGATTCACTCACTTTGGATGAATTTTTGCAAGTTGCATTGCAATACGAAAATATTATTACACTTTTCCATTAACAAAGTTCTAAATCATGTTGTGATTCACTCACTCTGGATGAATTTTTGCAAGTTGCATTGCAATACGAAAATAATATTACACTTTTCCATTAACCAAGTTCTAAATCATGTTGTGGTTCACTCACTCTGGATTACATTTTTTTACTGTACTGTTTCATTCATGAAACGATGAATCGATGAATTTTTGCAATACGGAAATAATATTACACTTTTCCATTAACAAAGTTCTAAATCATGTTGTGATTCACTCACTTTGGATGAATTTTTGCAAGTTGCATTGCAATACGGAAATAATATTACACTTTTCCATTAACCAAGTTCTAAATCATGTTGTGGTTCACTCACTCTGGATTACATTTTTTTGCGGTACTGTTTCATTCATGAAACGATGAATCGATGAATTTTTGCAATACGGAAATAATATTACACTTTTCCATTAACAAAGTTCTAAATCATGTTGTGATTCACTCACTTTGGATGAATTTTTGCAAGTTGCATTGCAATACGAAAATAATATTACACTTTTCCAAAAACAAATTTCTAAATCATGTTGTGATTCACTCACTCTGGATGAATTTTTGCAAGTTGCATTGCAATACGAAAATAATATTACACTTTTCCATTAACAAAGTTCTAAATCATGTTATGATTCCACTCTGGATTACATTTTTTTGCTGTACTGTTTCATTCATGAAACGATGAATCGATGAATTTTTGCAATACGGAAATAATATTACACTTTTCCATTAACAAAGTTCTAAGTCTCAATCTAAATCACGTTATGATTCCACTCTGGATTACATTCGTTTCATTCATGAAACGATGAATCGATGAATTTTTGCAAGTTGCATTGCAATACGGAAATAATATTACACTTTTCCATTAACAAAGTTCTAAATCATGTTGTGATTCACTCACTCTGGATGAATTTTTGCAAGTTGCATTGCAATACGAAAATAATATTACACTTTTCCATTAACCAAGTTCTAAATCATGTTGTGGTTCACTCACTCTGGATTACATTTTTTTACTGTACTGTTTCATTCATGAAACGATGAATCGATGAATTTTTGCAATACGGAAATAATATTACACTTTTCCATTAACAAAGTTCTAAATCATGTTGTGATTCACTCACTTTGGATGAATTTTTGCAAGTTGCATTGCAATACGGAAATAATATTACACTTTTCCATTAACCAAGTTCTAAATCATGTTGTGGTTCACTCACTCTGGATTACATTTTTTTGCGGTACTGTTTCATTCATGAAACGATGAATCGATGAATTTTTGCAATACGGAAATAATATTACACTTTTCCATTAACAAAGTTCTAAATCATGTTGTGATTCACTCACTCTGGATGAATTTTTGCAAGTTGCATTGCAATACGAAAATAATATTACACTTTTCCATTAACAAAGTTCTAAATCATGTTGTGATTCACTCACTCTGGATTACATTTTTTTGCGGTACTGTTTTCATTCATGAAACGATGAATCGATGAATTTTTGCAATACGGAAATAATATTACACTTTTCCATTAACAAAGTTCTAAATCATGTTGTTGTTCACTCACTCTGGATTACATTTTTTTGCTGTACTGTTTCATTCATGAAACGATGAATCGATGAATTTTTGCAATACGGAAATAATATTACACTTTTCCATTAACAAAGTTCTAAGTCTCAATCTAAATCATGTTATGATTCCACTCTGGATTACATTCGTTTCATTCATGAAACGATGAATCGATGAATTTTTGCAAGTTGCATTGCAATACGGAAATAATATTACACTTTTCCATTAACAAAGTTCTAAATCATGTTGTGATTCACTCACTCTGGATGAATTTTTGCAAGTTGCATTGCAATACGGAAATAATATTACACTTTTCCATTAACAAAGTTCTAAATCATGTTGTGATTCACTCACTTTGGATGAATTTTTGCAAGTTGCATTGCAATACGAAAATAATATTACACTTTTCCATTAACAGTTCTAAATCATGTGATTCACTCACTCTGGATGAATTTTTGCAAGTTGCATTGCATGTTATGATTCCATTCTGGATTACATTTTTTTTGCTGTTACTGTTTCATTCATGAAACGATGAATCGATGAATATTTGCAAGTTGCATTGCAATACGAAAATAATATTACACTTTTCCAATAACAAAGTTCTAAATCATGTTGTGATTCACTCACTCTGGATGAATTTTTGCAAGTTGCATTGCAATACGGAAAATAATATTACTTTTCCATTAACAAAGTTCTAAATCATGTTATGATTCCACTCTGGATTACATTTTTTTGCTGTACTGTTTCATTCATGAAACGATGAATCGATGAATTTTTGCAATACGGAAATAATATTACACTTTTCCATTAACAAAGATCTAAATCTCAATCTAAATCATGTTATGATTCCACTCTGGATTACATTCGTTTCATTCATGAAACGATGAATCGATGAATTTTTGCAAGTTGCATTGCAATACGGAAATAATATTACACTTTTCCATTAACAAAGCTCTAAATCATGTTGTGATTCACTCACTCTGGATGAATTTTTGCAAGTTGCATTGCAATACGAAAATAATATTACACTTTTCCAATAACAAAGTTCTAAATCATGTTGTGATTCACTCACTCTGGATGAATTTTTGCAAGTTGCATTGCAATACGGAAAATAATATTACTTTTCCATTAACAAAGTTCTAAATCATGTTATGATTCCACTCTGGATTACATTTTTTTGCTGTACTGTTTCATTCATGAAACGATGAATCGATGAATTTTTGCAATACGGAAATAATATTACACTTTTCCATTAACAAAGTTCTAAATCTCAATCTAAATCATGTTATGATTCCACTCTGGATTTCCATTCGTTTCATTCATGAAACGATGAATCGATGAATTTTTGCAATACGGAAATAATATTACACTTTTCCATTAACAAAGCTCTAAATCATGTTGTGATTCACTCACTCTGGATGAATTTTTGCAAGTTGCATTGCAATACGGAAATAATATTACACTTTTCCAATAACAAAGTTCTAAATCATGTTGTGATTCACTCACTCTGGATGAAATTTTGCAAGTTGCATTGCAATACGGAAATAATATTACACTTTTCCATTAACAAAGTTCTAAATTCCACTCTGGATTACATTTTTTTGCTGTACTGTTTCATTCATGAAACGATGAATCGATGAATTTTTGCAAGTTGCATTGCAATACGGAAATAATATTACACTTTTCCATGAACAAAGTTCTAAATCATGTTGTGATTCACTCACTTTGGATGAATTTTTGCAAGTTGCATTGCAATACGAAAATAATATTACACTTTTCCATTAACAAAGTTCTAAATCATGTTGTGATTCACTCACTCTGGATGAATTTTTGCAAGTTGCATTGCAATACGAAAATAATATTACACTTTTCCATTAACCAAGTTCTAAATCATGTTGTGGTTCACTCACTCTGGATTACATTTTTTTACTGTACTGTTTCATTCATGAAACGATGAATCGATGAATTTTTGCAATACGGAAATAATATTACACTTTTCCATTAACAAAGTTCTAAATCATGTTGTGATTCACTCACTTTGGATGAATTTTTGCAAGTTGCATTGCAATACGGAAATAATATTACACTTTTCCATTAACCAAGTTCTAAATCATGTTGTGGTTCACTCACTCTGGATTACATTTTTTTGCGGTACTGTTTCATTCATGAAACGATGAATCGATGAATTTTTGCAATACGGAAATAATATTACACTTTTCCATTAACAAAGTTCTAAATCATGTTGTGATTCACTCACTTTGGATGAATTTTTGCAAGTTGCATTGCAATACGAAAATAATATTACACTTTTCCATTAACAAAGTTCTAAATCATGTTGTGATTCACTCACTCTGGATGAATTTTTGCAAGTTGCATTGCAATACGAAAATAATATTACACTTTTCCATTAACCAAGTTCTAAATCATGTTGTGGTTCACTCACTCTGGATTACATTTTTTTACTGTACTGTTTCATTCATGAAACGATGAATCGATGAATTTTTGCAATACGGAAATAATATTACACTTTTCCATTAACAAAGTTCTAAATCATGTTGTGATTCACTCACTTTGGATGAATTTTTGCAAGTTGCATTGCAATACGGAAATAATATTACACTTTTCCATTAACCAAGTTCTAAATCATGTTGTGGTTCACTCACTCTGGATTACATTTTTTTGCGGTACTGTTTCATTCATGAAACGATGAATCGATGAATTTTTGCAATACGGAAATAATATTACACTTTTCCATTAACAAAGTTCTAAATCATGTTGTGATTCACTCACTTTGGATGAATTTTTGCAAGTTGCATTGCAATACGAAAATAATATTACACTTTTCCAAAAACAAATTTCTAAATCATGTTGTGATTCACTCACTCTGGATGAATTTTTGCAAGTTGCATTGCAATACGAAAATAATATTACACTTTTCCATTAACAAAGTTCTAAATCATGTTATGATTCCACTCTGGATTACATTTTTTTGCTGTACTGTTTCATTCATGAAACGATGAATCGATGAATTTTTGCAATACGGAAATAATATTACACTTTTCCATTAACAAAGTTCTAAGTCTCAATCTAAATCACGTTATGATTCCACTCTGGATTACATTCGTTTCATTCATGAAACGATGAATCGATGAATTTTTGCAAGTTGCATTGCAATACGGAAATAATATTACACTTTTCCATTAACAAAGTTCTAAATCATGTTGTGATTCACTCACTCTGGATGAATTTTTGCAAGTTGCATTGCAATACGAAAATAATATTACACTTTTCCATTAACCAAGTTCTAAATCATGTTGTGGTTCACTCACTCTGGATTACATTTTTTTACTGTACTGTTTCATTCATGAAACGATGAATCGATGAATTTTTGCAATACGGAAATAATATTACACTTTTCCATTAACAAAGTTCTAAATCATGTTGTGATTCACTCACTTTGGATGAATTTTTGCAAGTTGCATTGCAATACGGAAATAATATTACACTTTTCCATTAACCAAGTTCTAAATCATGTTGTGGTTCACTCACTCTGGATTACATTTTTTTGCGGTACTGTTTCATTCATGAAACGATGAATCGATGAATTTTTGCAATACGGAAATAATATTACACTTTTCCATTAACAAAGTTCTAAATCATGTTGTGATTCACTCACTCTGGATGAATTTTTGCAAGTTGCATTGCAATACGAAAATAATATTACACTTTTCCATTAACCAAGTTCTAAATCATGTTGTGGTTCACTCACTCTGGATTACATTTTTTTACTGTACTGTTTCATTCATGAAACGATGAATCGATGAATTTTTGCAATACGGAAATAATATTACACTTTTCCATTAACAAAGTTCTAAATCATGTTGTGATTCACTCACTTTGGATGAATTTTTGCAAGTTGCATTGCAATACGGAAATAATATTACACTTTTCCATTAACCAAGTTCTAAATCATGTTGTGGTTCACTCACTCTGGATTACATTTTTTTGCGGTACTGTTTCATTCATGAAACGATGAATCGATGAATTTTTGCAATACGGAAATAATATTACACTTTTCCATTAACAAAGTTCTAAATCATGTTGTGATTCACTCACTTTGGATGAATTTTTGCAAGTTGCATTGCAATACGAAAATAATATTACACTTTTCCAAAAACAAATTTCTAAATCATGTTGTGATTCACTCACTCTGGATGAATTTTTGCAAGTTGCATTGCAATACGAAAATAATATTACACTTTTCCATTAACAAAGTTCTAAATCATGTTATGATTCCACTCTGGATTACATTTTTTTGCTGTACTGTTTCATTCATGAAACGATGAATCGATGAATTTTTGCAATACGGAAATAATATTACACTTTTCCATTAACAAAGTTCTAAGTCTCAATCTAAATCATGTTATGATTCCACTCTGGATTACATTCGTTTCATTCATGAAACGATGAATCGATGAATTTTTGCAAGTTGCATTGCAATACGGAAATAATATTACACTTTTCCATTAACAAAGCTCTAAATCATGTTGTGATTCACTCACTCTGGATGAATTTTTGCAAGTTGCATTGCAATACGAAAATAATATTACACTTTTCCAATAACAAAGTTCTAAATCATGTTGTGATTCACTCACTCTGGATGAATTTTTGCAAGTTGCATTGCAATACGGAAAATAATATTACTTTTCCATTAACAAAGTTCTAAATCATGTTATGATTCCACTCTGGATTACATTTTTTTGCTGTACTGTTTCATTCATGAAACGATGAATCGATGAATTTTTGCAATACGGAAATAATATTACACTTTTCCATTAACAAAGTTCTAAATCTCAATCTAAATCATGTTATGATTCCACTCTGGATTTCCATTCGTTTCATTCATGAAACGATGAATCGATGAATTTTTGCAATACGGAAATAATATTACACTTTTCCATTAACAAAGCTCTAAATCATGTTGTGATTCACTCACTCTGGATGAATTTTTGCAAGTTGCATTGCAATACGGAAATAATATTACACTTTTCCAATAACAAAGTTCTAAATCATGTTGTGATTCACTCACTCTGGATGAAATTTTGCAAGTTGCATTGCAATACGGAAATAATATTACACTTTTCCATTAACAAAGTTCTAAATTCCACTCTGGATTACATTTTTTTGCTGTACTGTTTCATTCATGAAACGATGAATCGATGAATTTTTGCAAGTTGCATTGCAATACGGAAATAATATTACACTTTTCCATTAACAAAGTTCTAAATCATGTTGTGATTCACTCACTTTGGATGAATTTTTGCAAGTTGCATTGCAATACGAAAATAATATTACACTTTTCCATTAACAAAGTTCTAAATCATGTTGTGATTCACTCACTCTGGATGAATTTTTGCAAGTTGCATTGCAATACGAAAATAATATTACACTTTTCCATTAACCAAGTTCTAAATCATGTTGTGGTTCACTCACTCTGGATTACATTTTTTTACTGTACTGTTTCATTCATGAAACGATGAATCGATGAATTTTTGCAATACGGAAATAATATTACACTTTTCCATTAACAAAGTTCTAAATCATGTTGTGATTCACTCACTTTGGATGAATTTTTGCAAGTTGCATTGCAATACGGAAATAATATTACACTTTTCCATTAACCAAGTTCTAAATCATGTTGTGGTTCACTCACTCTGGATTACATTTTTTTGCGGTACTGTTTCATTCATGAAACGATGAATCGATGAATTTTTGCAATACGGAAATAATATTACACTTTTCCATTAACAAAGTTCTAAATCATGTTGTGATTCACTCACTTTGGATGAATTTTTGCAAGTTGCATTGCAATACGAAAATAATATTACACTTTTCCAAAAACAAATTTCTAAATCATGTTGTGATTCACTCACTCTGGATGAATTTTTGCAAGTTGCATTGCAATACGAAAATAATATTACACTTTTCCATTAACAAAGTTCTAAATCATGTTATGATTCCACTCTGGATTACATTTTTTTGCTGTACTGTTTCATTCATGAAACGATGAATCGATGAATTTTTGCAATACGGAAATAATATTACACTTTTCCATTAACAAAGTTCTAAGTCTCAATCTAAATCATGTTATGATTCCACTCTGGATTACATTCGTTTCATTCATGAAACGATGAATCGATGAATTTTTGCAAGTTGCATTGCAATACGGAAATAATATTACACTTTTCCATTAACAAAGCTCTAAATCATGTTGTGATTCACTCACTCTGGATGAATTTTTGCAAGTTGCATTGCAATACGAAAATAATATTACACTTTTCCAATAACAAAGTTCTAAATCATGTTGTGATTCACTCACTCTGGATGAATTTTTGCAAGTTGCATTGCAATACGGAAAATAATATTACTTTTCCATTAACAAAGTTCTAAATCATGTTATGATTCCACTCTGGATTACATTTTTTTGCTGTACTGTTTCATTCATGAAACGATGAATCGATGAATTTTTGCAATACGGAAATAATATTACACTTTTCCATTAACAAAGCTCTAAATCATGTTGTGATTCACTCACTCTGGATGAATTTTTGCAAGTTGCATTGCAATACGGAAATAATATTACACTTTTCCAATAACAAAGTTCTAAATCATGTTGTGATTCACTCACTCTGGATGAAATTTTGCAAGTTGCATTGCAATACGGAAATAATATTACACTTTTCCATTAACAAAGTTCTAAATTCCACTCTGGATTACATTTTTTTGCTGTACTGTTTCATTCATGAAACGATGAATCGATGAATTTTTGCAAGTTGCATTGCAATACGGAAATAATATTACACTTTTCCATTAACAAAGTTCTAAATCATGTTGTGATTCACTCACTTTGGATGAATTTTTGCAAGTTGCATTGCAATACGAAAATAATATTACACTTTTCCATTAACAAAGTTCTAAATCATGTTGTGATTCACTCACTCTGGATGAATTTTTGCAAGTTGCATTGCAATACGAAAATAATATTACACTTTTCCATTAACCAAGTTCTAAATCATGTTGTGGTTCACTCACTCTGGATTACATTTTTTTACTGTACTGTTTCATTCATGAAACGATGAATCGATGAATTTTTGCAATACGGAAATAATATTACACTTTTCCATTAACAAAGTTCTAAATCATGTTGTGATTCACTCACTTTGGATGAATTTTTGCAAGTTGCATTGCAATACGGAAATAATATTACACTTTTCCATTAACCAAGTTCTAAATCATGTTGTGGTTCACTCACTCTGGATTACATTTTTTTGCGGTACTGTTTCATTCATGAAACGATGAATCGATGAATTTTTGCAATACGGAAATAATATTACACTTTTCCATTAACAAAGTTCTAAATCATGTTGTGATTCACTCACTTTGGATGAATTTTTGCAAGTTGCATTGCAATACGAAAATAATATTACACTTTTCCATTAACAAAGTTCTAAATCATGTTGTGATTCACTCACTCTGGATGAATTTTTGCAAGTTGCATTGCAATACGAAAATAATATTACACTTTTCCATTAACCAAGTTCTAAATCATGTTGTGGTTCACTCACTCTGGATTACATTTTTTTACTGTACTGTTTCATTCATGAAACGATGAATCGATGAATTTTTGCAATACGGAAATAATATTACACTTTTCCATTAACAAAGTTCTAAATCATGTTGTGATTCACTCACTTTGGATGAATTTTTGCAAGTTGCATTGCAATACTGAAATAATATTACACTTTTCCATTAACCAAGTTCTAAATCATGTTGTGGTTCACTCACTCTGGATTACATTTTTTTGCGGTACTGTTTCATTCATGAAACGATGAATCGATGAATTTTTGCAATACGGAAATAATATTACACTTTTCCATTAACAAAGTTCTAAATCATGTTGTGATTCACTCACTTTGGATGAATTTTTGCAAGTTGCATTGCAATACGAAAATAATATTACACTTTTCCAATAACAAATTTCTAAATCATGTTGTGATTCACTCACTCTTGATGAATTTTTGCAAGTTGCATTGCAATACGAAAATAATATTACACTTTTCCATTAACAAAGTTCTAAATCATGTTATGATTCCACTCTGGATTACATTTTTTTGCTGTACTGTTTCATTCATGAAACGATGAATCGATGAATTTTTGCAATACGGAAATAATATTACACTTTTCCATTAACAAAGTTCTAAGTCTCAATCTAAATCATGTTATGATTCCACTCTGGATTACATTCGTTTCATTCATGAAACGATGAATCGATGAATTTTTGCAAGTTGCATTGCAATACGGAAATAATATTACACTTTTCCATTAACAAAGTTCTAAATCATGTTGTGATTCACTCACTCTGGATGAATTTTTGCAAGTTGCATTGCAATACGAAAATAATATTACACTTTTCCATTAACCAAGTTCTAAATCATGTTGTGGTTCACTCACTCTGGATTACATTTTTTTACTGTACTGTTTCATTCATGAAACGATGAATCGATGAATTTTTGCAATACGGAAATAATATTACACTTTTCCATTAACAAAGTTCTAAATCATGTTGTGATTCACTCACTTTGGATGAATTTTTGCAAGTTGCATTGCAATACGGAAATAATATTACACTTTTCCATTAACCAAGTTCTAAATCATGTTGTGGTTCACTCACTCTGGATTACATTTTTTTGCGGTACTGTTTCATTCATGAAACGATGAATCGATGAATTTTTGCAATACGGAAATAATATTACACTTTTCCATTAACAAAGTTCTAAATCATGTTGTGATTCACTCACTTTGGATGAATTTTTGCAAGTTGCATTGCAATACGAAAATAATATTACACTTTTCCAATAACAAATTTCTAAATCATGTTGTGATTCACTCACTCTGGATGAATTTTTGCAAGTTGCATTGCAATACGAAAATAATATTACACTTTTCCATTAACAAAGTTCTAAATCATGTGATTCACTCACTCTGGATGAATTTTTGCAAGTTGCATTGCATGTTATGATTCCATTCTGGATTACATTTCTTTTGCTGTTACTGTTTCATTCATGAAACGATGAATCGATGAATTTTTGCAAGTTGCATTGCAATACGAAAATAAAATTACTCTTTTCCAATAACAAAGTTCTAAATCATGTTGTGATTCAGTCACTCTGGATGAATTTTTGCAAGTTGCATTGCAATACGGAAAATAATATTACTTTTCCATTAACAAAGTTCTAAATCATGTTATGATTCCACTCTGGATTACATTTTTTTGCTGTACTGTTTCATTCATGAAACGATGAATCAATGAATTTTTGCAATACGGAAATAATATTACACTTTTCCATTAACAAAGTTCTAAGTCTCAATCTAAATCATGTTATGATTCCACTCTGGATTACATTCGTTTCATTCATGAAACGATGAATCGATGAATTTTTGCAAGTTGCATTGCAATACGGAAATAATATTACACTTTTCCATTAACAAAGCTCTAAATCATGTTGTGATTCACTCACTCTGGATGAATTTTTGCAAGTTGCATTGCAATACGAAAATAATATTACACTTTTCCAATAACAAAGTTCTAAATCATGTTGTGATTCACTCACTCTGGATGAATTTTTGCAAGTTGCATTGCAATACGGAAAATAATATTACTTTTCCATTAACAAAGTTCTAAATCATGTTATGATTCCACTCTGGATTACATTTTTTTGCTGTACTGTTTCATTCATGAAACGATGAATCGATGAATTTTTGCAATACGGAAATAATATTACACTTTTCCATTAACAAAGTTCTAAATCTCAATCTAAATCATGTTATGATTCCACTCTGGATTTACATTCGTTTCATTCATGAAACGATGAATCGATGAATTTTTGCAATACGGAAATAATATTACACTTTTCCATTAACAAAGTTCTAAATTTTTTTTTATTTTATTTTTTATTTTACCTTTATTTTACTAGGCAAGTCAGTTAAGAACAAATTCTTATTTTCAATGACGGCCTAGGAACAGTGGGTTAACTGCCTGTTCAGGGGCAGAACGACAGATTTTGTACCTTGTCAGCTCTGGGATTTGAACTTGCAACCTTTCGGTTACAAGTCCAATGCTCTAACCACTAGGCTACCCTGCCGCCCATGTTGTGATTCACTCACTTTGGATGAATTTTTGCAAGTTGCATTGCAATACGAAAATAATATTACACTTTTCCAATAACAAATTTCTAAATCATGTTGTGATTCACTCACTCTGGATGAATTTTTGCAAGTTGCAATGCAATACGGAAAGTAATATTACTTTTCCATTAACAAAGTTCTAAATCATTTTGTGATTCACTCACTCTGGATTACATTTTTTTGCGGTACTGTTTCATTCATGAAACGATGAATCGATGAATTTTTGCAATACGGAAATAATATTACACTTTTCCATTAACAAAGCTCTAAATCATGTTGTGATTCACTCACTCTGGATGAATTTTTGCAAGTTGCATTGCAATACGGAAATAATATTACACTTTTCCAATAACAAAGTTCTAAATCATGTTGTGATTCACTCACTCTGGATGAAATTTTGCAAGTTGCATTGCAATACGGAAATAATATTACACTTTTCCATTAACAAAGTTCTAAATCATGTTGTGATTCACTCACTCTGGATGAATTTTTGCAAGTTGCATTGCAATACGAAAATAATATTACACTTTTCCATTAACCAAGTTCTAAATCATGTTGTGGTTCACTCACTCTGGATTACATTTTTTTACTGTACTGTTTCATTCATGAAACGATGAATCGATGAATTTTTGCAATACGGAAATAATATTACACTTTTCCATTAACAAAGTTCTAAATCATGTTGTGATTCACTCACTTTGGATGAATTTTTTCAAGTTGCATTGCAATACGGAAATAATATTACACTTTTCCATTAACCAAGTTCTAAATCATGTTGTGGTTCACTCACTCTGGATTACATTTTTTTGCGGTACTGTTTCATTCATGAAACGATGAATCGATGAATTTTTGCAATACGGAAATAATATTACACTTTTCCATTAACAAAGTTCTAAATCATGTTGTGATTCACTCACTCTGGATGAATTTTTGCAAGTTGCATTGCAATACGAAAATAATATTACACTTTTCCATTAACCAAGTTCTAAATCATGTTGTGGTTCACTCACTCTGGATTACATTTTTTTGCTGTACTGTTTCATTCATGAAACGATGAATCGATGAATTTTTGCAATACGGAAATAATATTACACTTTTCCATTAACAAAGTTCTAAGTCAATCTAAATCATGTTATGATTCCACTCTGGATTACATTCGTTTCATTCATGAAACGATGAATCGATGAATTTTTGCAAGTTGCATTGCAATACGGAAATAATATTACACTTTTCCATTAACAAAGCTCTAAATCATGTTGTGATTCACTCACTCTGGATGAATTTTTGCAAGTTGCATTGCAATACGAAAATAATATTACACTTTTCCAATAACAAAGTTCTAAATCATGTTGCGATTCACTCACTCTGGATGAATTTTTGCAAGTTGCATTGCAATACGGAAAATAATATTACTTTTCCATTAACAAAGTTCTAAATCATGTTGTGGTTCACTCACTCTGGATTACATTTTTTTACTGTACTGTTTCATTCATGAAACGATGAATCGATGAATTTTTGCAATACGGAAATAATATTACACTTTTCCATTAACAAAGTTCTAAATCATGTTGTGATTCACTCACTTTGGATGAATTTTTGCAAGTTGCATTGCAATACGGAAATAATATTACACTTTTCCATTAACCAAGTTCTAAATCATGTTGTGGTTCACTCACTCTGGATTACATTTTTTTGCGGTACTGTTTCATTCATGAAACGATGAATCGATGAATTTTTGCAATACGGAAATAATATTACACTTTTCCATTAACAAAGTTCTAAATCATGTTGTGATTCACTCACTCTGGATGAATTTTTGCAAGTTGCATTGCAATACGAAAATAATATTACACTTTTCCATTAACAAAGTTCTAAATCATGTTGTGATTCACTCACTCTGGATTACATTTTTTTGCGGTACTGTTTTCATTCATGAAACGATGAATCGATGAATTTTTGCAATACGGAAATAATATTACACTTTTCCATTAACAAAGTTCTAAATCATGTTGTGATTCACTCACTTTGGATGAATTTTTGCAAGTTGCATTGCAATACGAAAATAATATTACACTTTTCCAATAACAAATTTCTAAATCATGTTGTGATTCACTCACTCTGGATGAATTTTTGCAAGTTGCATTGCAATACGAAAATAATATTACACTTTTCCATTAACAAAGTTCTAAATCATGTTATGATTCCACTCTGGATTACATTTTTTTGCTGTACTGTTTCATTCATGAAACGATGAATCGATGAATTTTTGCAATACGGAAATAATATTACACTTTTCCATTAACAAAGTTCTAAGTCTCAATCTAAATCATGTTATGATTCCACTCTGGATTACATTCGTTTCATTCATGAAACGATGAATCGATGAATTTTTGCAAGTTGCATTGCAATACGGAAATAATATTACACTTTTCCATTAACAAAGTTCTAAATCATGTTGTGATTCACTCACTCTGGATGAATTTTTGCAAGTTGCATTGCAATACGGAAATAATATTACACTTTTCCATTAACAAAGTTCTAAATCATGTTGTGATTCACTCACTTTGGATGAATTTTTGCAAGTTGCATTGCAATACGAAAATAATATTACACTTTTCCATTAACAGTTCTAAATCATGTGATTCACTCACTCTGGATGAATTTTTGCAAGTTGCATTGCATGTTATGATTCCATTCTGGATTACATTTTTTTTGCTGTTACTGTTTCATTCATGAAACGATGAATCGATGAATATTTGCAAGTTGCATTGCAATACGAAAATAATATTACACTTTTCCAATAACAAAGTTCTAAATCATGTTGTGATTCACTCACTCTGGATGAATTTTTGCAAGTTGCATTGCAATACGGAAAATAATATTACTTTTCCATTAACAAAGTTCTAAATCATGTTATGATTCCACTCTGGATTACATTTTTTTGCTGTACTGTTTCATTCATGAAACGATGAATCGATGAATTTTGCAATACGGAAATAATATTACACTTTTCCATTAACAAAGTTCTAAATCTCAATCTAAATCATGTTATGATTCCACTCTGGATTACATTCGTTTCATTCATGAAACGATGAATCGATGAATTTTTGCAAGTTGCATTGCAATACGGAAATAATATTACACTTTTCCATTAACAAAGCTCTAAATCATGTTGTGATTCACTCACTCTGGATGAATTTTTGCAAGTTGCATTGCAATACGAAAATAATATTACACTTTTCCAATAACAAAGTTCTAAATCATGTTGTGATTCACTCACTCTGGATGAATTTTTGCAAGTTGCATTGCAATACGGAAAATAATATTACTTTTCCATTAACAAAGTTCTAAATCATGTTATGATTCCACTCTGGATTACATTTTTTTGCTGTACTGTTTCATTCATGAAACGATGAATCGATGAATTTTTGCAATACGGAAATAATATTACACTTTTCCATTAACAAAGTTCTAAATCTCAATCTAAATCATGTTATGATTCCACTCTGGATTTCCATTCGTTTCATTCATGAAACGATGAATCGATGAATTTTTGCAATACGGAAATAATATTACACTTTTCCATTAACAAAGCTCTAAATCATGTTGTGATTCACTCACTCTGGATGAATTTTTGCAAGTTGCATTGCAATACGGAAATAATATTACACTTTTCCAATAACAAAGTTCTAAATCATGTTGTGATTCACTCACTCTGGATGAAATTTTGCAAGTTGCATTGCAATACGGAAATAATATTACACTTTTCCATTAACAAAGTTCTAAATTCCACTCTGGATTACATTTTTTTGCTGTACTGTTTCATTCATGAAACGATGAATCGATGAATTTTTGCAAGTTGCATTGCAATACGGAAATAATATTACACTTTTCCATTAACAAAGTTCTAAATCATGTTGTGATTCACTCACTTTGGATGAATTTTTGCAAGTTGCATTGCAATACGAAAATAATATTACACTTTTCCATTAACAAAGTTCTAAATCATGTTGTGATTCACTCACTCTGGATGAATTTTTGC
>NW_027258244.1:30000-90865 GCF_045791955.1 Oncorhynchus clarkii lewisi | reverse complement strand
AATTAGGAATGTTTTAGAAACAGTCAATGATCAGAGAAATGAGGAATGTTTTAGAAACAGTCAATGATCAGAGAAATGAGGAATGTTTTAGAAACAGTCAATGATCAGAGAAATGAGGAACGTGTCAGAAACAGTCAATGATCAGAGAAATGAGGAATGTTTTAGAAACAGTCAATGATCAGAGAAATGAGGAATGTTTTAGAAACAGTCAATGATCAGAGAAATGAGGAATGTTTTAGAAACAGTCAATGATCAGAGAAATGAGGAATGTTTTAGAAACAGTCAATGATCAGAGAAATGAGGAATGTTTTAGAAACAGTCAATGATCAGAGAAATGAGGAATGTTTTAGAAACAGTCAATGATCAGAGAAATGAGGAATGTTTTAGAAACAGTCAATGATCAGAGAAATGAGGAATGTTTTAGAAACAGTCAATGATCAGAGAAATGAGGAATGTTTTAGAAACAGTCAATGATCAGAGAAATGAGGAACGTGTCAGAAACAGTCAATGATCAGAGAAATGAGGAATGTTTTAGAAACAGTCAATGATCAGAGAAATGAGGAACGTGTCAGAAACAGTCAATGATCAGAGAAATGAGGAATGTTTTAGAAACAGTCAATGATCAGAGAAATGAGGAACGTGTCAGAAACAGTCAATGATCAGAGAAATGAGGAATGTTTTAGAAACAGTCAATGATCAGAGAAATGAGGAACGTGTCAGAAACAGTCAATGATCAGAGAAATAAGGAACGTTTTAGAAACAGTCAATGATCAGAGAAATGAGGAACGTGTCAGAAACAGTCAATGATCAGAGAAATGAGGAACGTGTCAGAAACAGTCAATGATCAGAGAAATAAGGAACGTGTCAGAAACAGTCAATGATCAGAGAAATAAGGAACGTGTCAGAAACAGTCAATGATCAGAGAAATGAGGAACGTGTCAGAAACAGTCAATGATCAGAGAAATGAGGAACGTGTCAGAAACAGTCAATGATCAGAGAAATAAGGAACGTGTCAGAAACAGTCAATGATCAGAGAAATGAGGAACGTGTCAGAAACAGTCAATGATCAGAGAAATGAGGAACGTGTCAGAAACAGTCAATGATCAGAGAAATGAGGAACGTTTTAGAAACAGTCAATGATGCAGATTTATTTGTTTATTAATTTCACTGTACAACTACAGTTTATAAAGAAGAGGGGGGAGGGGGAAGAGAGAAAAAGATGGATAGACAGAGGGAGGAGAAAGAGGGACAGAGAGAGGGAGAGAGAGAGGGAGGAGAAAGAGGGACAGAGAGATGGATAGACAGAGGGAGGAGAAAGAGGGACAGAGAGAGGGAGAGAGAGGGGGAGGAGAAAGAGGGACAGAGAGAGGGAGAGAGAGAGGGAAGAGAAAGAGGGACAGAGAGAGGGAGAGAGAGAGGGAGGAGAAAGAGGGACAAAGAGAAAGAGAGAGAGGAGGAAAAAACAGAGAGAGAGGGGACCACGAGTAACAACGGGGCTTCTTGCCTGGGGCCCAGCATAGTCCGAGCAGGCATTGGTGACGCACTCCTATCAACATCACAGACCGAATAACTGGCCTACCTGGTTAAATAAAGGTGTTCTCAAGCTTCAGGCTTGCCTGGGGCCCAGCATAGTCCGAGCAGGCATTGGTGACGCACTCCTATCAACATCACAGACCGAATAACTGGCCTACCTGGTTAAATAAAGGTGTTCTCAAGCTTCAGGCTTGCCTGGGGCCCAGCATAGTCCGAGCAGGCATTGGTGACGCACTCCTATCAACATCACAGACCGAATAACTGGCCTACCTGGTTAAATAAAGGTGTTCTCAAGCTTCAGGCTTGCCTGGGGCCCAGCATAGTCCGAGCAGGCATTGGTGACGCACTCCTATCAACATCACAGACCGAATAATATTACCAGTAAACAGTTTTCCTCTTGGTTACGACATGGCAGCAAAAGAAAAACGCCGCTGAGATAATTTCATAATTCACAACGCTGTTTTTTTTTTTTTGTTGCCCTCAATGAAATAAAATACTTAATATAAGCAAACAGTTGTCTTTTGAAAAGTCGACGTCTTTCTCTCCTTCTTTCTTAATTAGAATATAATATTTTTAATGCCAGTCAAAAGTTTGGACACACCTACTCATTCCAGGGTTTTTTCTTTATTTTGACTATTTTCTACATTGTAGAATAACAGTGAAGACGTCAACACTATGACATAACACATACCTTCATGACCTTCATGTCTTAAAGTAATGATGGACTGTCGTTTCTCTTTGCTTATTTGATCTGTTCTTGACATAATATGGACTTGGTCTTTTACCAAATCTTCTGTATACCACCCCTACCTTGTCACAACACAACTAATTGGCTCAAACGCATTAAGAAGGAAAAGAATTCCACCATTTTTTACTTTGAACAAGGCACACCTGTTAATTGAAATGCATTCCAGGTGACTACCTCATTTAAAAAAATGTTTTATTTATTTCACCTTTATTTAACCAGGTAGGCTAGTTGAGAACAAGTTCTCATTTACAACTGCGACCTCTGGCCAAGATAAAGCAAAGCAGTTCGACACGTACAACAACACAGAGTTACACATGGCATAAACAAGACTCCCCACTCATGAAGCTGGTTGAGAGAATGCCAAGAGTGTGTAAAGCTGTCATCAAGGCAAAGGGGTGGCTACTTTGAAGAATCTCAAATATAAAATATATTTTCATTTGTTTAACACTTTTTTGGTTACTACATGATTCCATATGTGTTATTTCATAGTTTTGATGTATTCACTATTATTCTACAATGTAGAAAATAGTAACAAATAAAGAACAACCCTTGAATGGGTAGGTGTGTCCAAACTTTTGACTGGTACTGTATATTTGAGTATTATGCAGTATTATACCAAAACGCTAAAAAATATTTTGATACACCTTGATGTTAGTCTGTGCATGTCGGCGTGTGGTTATATCCAAGTTGCAAATATTTTTAGATAAAAGTGGAACTTTTATTTTAAATTAATTCAATTTCACAAACCGTAAATCAGCATACAGTAAATAGTTATCATCATTGCTATTTTCATTGTAAAGATTATGATTATACATGAAGTACTTCAAAAATTAAAAAGTATATAAAGTATTTTTCTTCATGATACACTGTGGTGGCGTCCCAAAATGGCACCCTATTCCTCTTTATAGTGCAATACTTTTGACTAGAGCCCAATGGTTCCTGGGTAAACGTAGTGCATTATTTAGGGAACAGGGTACCATTTGTCCAGGAGAATTGGATAAGAAATATCCATCTAATCATCATTTTCTACTCAACTACTGAGGTAAAAACTCCCCAACTAATGTTGGGTAACAAATAATAAACATTCAAAACAGAAATAATTCATAATAACAGCATTATAATAAAGTGAAGGTGAAATTTAGGTGAAACATCAAAGTACTTCGACAAGAGACGAGAGCTCCTGAGCCTTACTGGCAACACGTTAAGACATTTTACCTCAACGACTCAAACTGTCCCGATTGTTATTCTGTTTTGGAAATAGACAGATAGAAGTGACAAACGAGTGTTCGATGTGAGCATCCCTGAGGTCTCTCACTCTCTCTCTCTCTCTATATATATATATATATATATATATATATTTCTCTCTCTGTACCTCTCTCTCTCTCTAGAGAGAGAGGGGGGGGGGGGGCTGATCCTAGATCATAATGGATCAAGTTACATCGACCGGGGGGGGGGGGGGGGGTGATCCTAGATCATAATGAATCAGATTACATGGAGGGGAGGGGACAGATCCTAGATCATAATGAATCAGATTACATGGACCGGGGGGGGGGGGGGGCTGATCCTAGATCAGCACTCCTACTCTAAAACGCTTGAGACATATGTCCCCTGGTCAGTTCCAGGTGTGACGACGAGAGCGGCGGGCGTAGGCATGGCGACCAGGTAACTCGACAACCCGTCCTGTCTAAGAGATGCCGTAGTTGTTGTAGTATGCTGCCGTGGCGTCCGCCAGCACAGAGATCAGGCTGGTTTCCCCGACGACGCTGCTCTCAGAAGACGGAGCCGAGGCCGATGTCACCTGGATGTGACCGGTCACCGTCATCGTTCCTCCTCCTCCTCCTCCCTGTTCGGAACGGAACACCCCCACCCCTGCTGCTGCAGCGCCTGCCACCGTCGAGTTCAGGTACTGGTCGAACTCATCGCGGTCGACCTCCCCTAGAAGCTCTACCTGACTCAGCTGGTCCAAAGTCTCCAGGTGACTGTGGTTCTGCTCGGGAGGAGGGGATAGCTGACCCAAGTGGTGCTGTTGGTGGTGACCTGGGGAAAGGTGCCTTAAGTGAGGGTGATTGAGGCCCGGGTGGACCTGGAGCTGGGAGGACCAGGAGGATGGGTTGTAGTAGGACAGAGGATGCCCAGGGATGAGGCCTCCGGACTGGGTCTGGGACAAGTGGGAGAGGTGGGTCAGGTGGGAGTGGGAGCCACCACAGTGAATGGAAGTCTGAGTGGGGGTGTAGTCAGGGTGGTAGGATGAAGGACTGAGGCACATGGGACCCCCACCTCCACCTCCGGGGGTCTGACCCTGACGGTGCTGGTGGCGCTCCTCGGGGGAAGAGACGGACGAGGAGGAGGAAGAGGAGGAAGGGTAGTAGGAGGGGTGGTCGTGATCCAGAGGGGACATCTCAGGCGGGGTGGGGAGGCCGTAGGGATAGGTGTCGAAGCTGTTGGAGCTGGAGCTGGACGGTACGTCTCTGAAGGATCTAACCCCAGGTAGAGGCCCTGGGCTGCGGGAAGAGAGGGACGAGAACCCAACACCTCCATCACCACCACTAACCCCATCCTCGTCCTTATCCAAACCCAAGGGGTGGCAGAGGCCCCGGGGGTCGGACAAGGCATTCTGGTCGGGGCCCGCCAGGCTGCCCAGCAGGAAGCCGGGGTCCACGCGTTTACAGATGCGTTTTAGCTGCTTCTTGCGACGAGGCCGGTACTTATAGTTGGGGTAGTCCTGCATGTGCTGCACCCGCAGCCTCTCGGCCTCCTCCACGTAGGGACGCTTCTGAGAGGGGGTCAGCGCCTTCCACGACTTGCCTGGCATGAAGAAACAACAGGACATAGATTCATTTATTATCTTCAATAGTCTTATCAATCAATAATAATCTATCACTTATTTAATGTTGGATGGAAGATAACTTTAAAGACATATTAGTTGACTGAAACATTAGTGAAGAAAACACATAGCTGCTATTAGTTTTTACAGCAACAAAAAGGGCTAATTGTTAAACGTAATTTGTAATCCGTTAAAATGTTTTTGGAACGGTCGAGATCAGAGAGCCACAGCTGTAACCAATGGTTACATGGTGTGTTTTGTTCATGCGTTATTACAGTTGTGACACGGTCGCCGTTTAAATGAAAAGCACCTTCAAATTGTTGAGAATTATCTTGAAGATAATTTATGAACATCTAAGTGATGTCAGATCTAATTTCCAAAAGATGTCTTTACTGAAGGGCCATTTTCTTCTTTTGAAGGAATTTAACAGAAAAATATTTACCTTCCATGGTTTATATATAAATAAAGTATAAACTCTCTCATGTTGATCAGTTAAACTCTCTCATGTTGATGAATTGTATATGTGTTTCATGGAAAAGGTAGCCTAATTGGTTTTGTCAATTTGAGTCCACACAAAAAAACTCACGGAAGAACTGGTTCCCTTAAAAATGAAACATATTTATTTTAAATCTAAAACATCACATTTTCTCAGAAGGATGGAGACTTCTAGCAGCCTAACATTGAGAAGAAAAAAATGCATAGTTTAATTCAATCTGGTTGAAACTAAATTATTCACCCTATTCCGTGGTCGGAGAGATTTGTACTAACAGAAAATAATAGCATCACAAAAGCAAAGGGGATTTTGCGATAGGATACCTTATCCTGAAAAAATATATTTATATAAGTCCATGTAAAAACGTGTTTTAACGGAATTAATTTTTTAAAAAATGAATACTGCGTTAGGGGAAAACATATACTCTGTGTTCACACTGTAATACGGGCTACCATTTTTGTTGGCAAAGAGGAAAATAAAATGACTCATTCAATAATTTGAACGAAATAATGAACTACCCGCTATACCAAAAGGTAACCCAATTTTAACGAAAAAGCAACAAATAAGTCAAAATTAAAGTCTTTATTTTGAGCCTTAAAAGCTCATCCCCGCCAGTTCAATAGAAATGGATAGGGCTATGCTTTCAAAATGTATCAAAATCAGCAAATATATATTTACATTTTAACTGGCTAATATAGTTTGTCTGTTTTGATGTATTTTATGAGCGAAATATAGTTGTGAGTGACGGAAAACAGACAATAACGAAGCGCAAGGGCGCACGTTGAGATTTACGCACTAATCCAAGTGACCCACAGGCCTCTTGTTAAACTACCTCAATTTAAGAGAACTTTGTGCAATGAGATTGATTACCTATAAAATCGAATTAGCGACGTCCACTCATTAATTTACTGCCACTTAAAGTTTTCGTGAGGAGTTTATTTTTAATTTATTTTAGGACATAGCCTATATAACCAATATGCTCAAGAAACTAAGAAGTTTATATATTTTTTAATCGATTATAGTTTCTTTATATACTTCAGGCTAAAATTGAATACATAATTTCTCATCTCAATTACCTTGAAAAGTTGTAGGCTAGGAATAGCTCTGATTTGACATAGCCCAACTGTTGGCAGAGCCTGGGTATTGCGTAATAATGATAATAATAATATCCTAAATATTGTATCTATAAATATTACATATTTCCGTAAACATAAACGTTAATCTCACCTAGCATTTTACTGAGCTCTGCGTTGTGCAGGTCTGGGTTTTGGACAGCCAGGCGCTTCCTCTCATCTTTGGCCCAGACCATGAACGCATTCATGGGCCGCCTGATGCGCGGCTCCGACGCCTTGTCCACGGGAGTTCTGTGTGAGCCATGTCCGTCGGGCACGTCTCCATCTCCCGCCGAGCACTCAAAGCTCTCCGGCCAAGACGAGTACGCGCTGATCAGTGCAGCCATCCTCGCTCTCTGCGCTCTCTCCTCTCTCAACAAAACTTCACTTGCTCTCAATTTACTAGACTCTATTACAATGGGATGCGCCTTAAGAAATACGTTCCATAAGATATTTATCACTCTTTTTTAAGAGTAAAGAATTGGTTTGTAGCGACCTGACTCATCAACTGACTAAATTGGTTGAGCTGTAGGCTAGAAGTCTAAGCTAGACTGGATGCCACTTTTGGTTATGAGAAGCACCGTGTGTATGTGTGGTTTCTGATCTCCTCCTATGAGGTTGTGATTCAGTGTTTGCGATTCAGTGTTTGCTTGCGGTCGGGAGGCAAAACAGCTCTTTATATTTGGGCAGCAGGTTCCAACAGCAACCACAGAGGACTCTCAGCTCCTCCTTGACTGCAACTCGAAACCTGCCTTCGAGAAAAAAAAAGAAGGGGGAGAGGGACATTTCAGCACCATTTACTAATAAATCACGTCATACAACAAAAACAGCTTTAATAGGCTAGGCCTAATGACAGTAATAAAAGAAGAAGTCCTAATTGGTTCTTAGCTGTCATCTTAACTGTCATTTTATAGAATATAATAACTTTTATTCACCCCCCCCAATGGTATTACATTGCTTTAGATTTTTTGTACATTATTTTTTTTCGAATTATTATATTTTTCATATTATCTTAATGTAGATTGTCTTGACAGTGATATGTTTTTCTTTAAACCTGTAAAATAAGTAATAAGACACACGGAAAAGTTTCCAACACAAGTGTGTAATTACTTTGCCACCATGGCCTATTTATTGCCTTACCTCCCTTATCTCACCCCATTTACACTCACTGTATATAGACTTTTTTTCTATTGTAATACTGTATGTTTGTTTATTCCATGTGTAACTCTGTGTTGTTGTCTGTGTCGAACTGCTTTGCTTTATCTTGACCAGAGGTCGCAGTTGTAAATGAGAACTTGTTCTCAACTGGCCTACCTGGTTAAATAAAGGCGTTCTCAACTGGCCTACCTGGTTAAATAAAGGTGTTCTCAACTGGCCTACCTGGTTAAATAAAGGTGTTCTCAACTGGCCTACCTGGTTAAATAAAGGTGTTCTCAACTGGCTTACCTGGTTAAATAAAGGTGTTCTCAACTAGTCTACCTGGTTAAATAAAGGTGTTCTCAACTAGCCTACCTGGTTAAATAAAGGTGTTCTCAACTAGCCTACCTGGTTAAATAAAGGTGTTCTCAACTGGCCTACCTGGTTAAATAAAGGTGAAATAAATAATAATGCGGAAGACACATTTCAGTTGAATGCATTCAGTTGTACAATTTACTAGGTACCCCCCCCCCCCTCCCCCTCCCCCTTAGAAGCTTGACGCATGCACGATGATGGGGAAAGACCTATATTAGGCTGTAGGAAAGACCCTTTCCGTTCGTTTTGACTTTCATGACTTCAAATGACGTAGTAAAAGGTGATCTGTCCATTTCTCCAGCCTGGTTTCTAAGGATATACCGCTGGTTTCTAAGGATATACCGCTGGTTTCTAAGGATATACCGCTGGTTTCTAAGGATATACCGCTGGTTTCTAAGGATATACCGCTGGTTTCTAAGGATATACCGCTGGTTTCTAAGGATATACCGCTGGTTTCTAAGGATACACCACTGGTTTCTAAGGATATACCGCTGGTTTCTAAGGATATACCGCTGGTTTCTAAGGATATACCGCTGGTTTCTAAGGATATACCGCTGGTTTCTAAGGATACACCGCTGGTTTCTAAGGATATACCGCTGGTTTCTAAGGATACACCGCTGGTTTCTAAGGATATACCGCTGGTTTCTAAGGATATACCGCTGGTTTCTAAGGATATACCGCTGGTTTCTAAGGATACACCGCTGGTTTCTAAGGATATACCGCTGGTTTCTAAGGATATACCGCTGGTTTCTAAGGATATACCGCTGGTTTCTAAGGATATACCGCTGGTTTCTAAGGATACACCGCTGGTTTCTAAGGATACACCGCTGGTTTCTAAGGATATACCGCTGGTTTCTAAGGATATACCGCTGGTTTCTAAGGATATACCGCTGGTTTCTAAGGATATACCGCTGGTTTCTAAGGATATACCGCTGGTTTCTAAGGATATACCGCTGGTTTCTAAGGATACACCGCTGGTTTCTAAGGATACACCGCTGGTTTCTAAGGATATACCGCTGGTTTCTAAGGATATACCGCTGGTTTCTAAGGATACACCGCTGGTTTCTAAGGATATACCGCTGGTTTCTAAGGATATACCGCTGGTTTCTAAGGATATACCGCTGGTTTCTAAGGATATACCGCTGGTTTCTAAGGATACACCGCTGGTTTCTAAGGATACACCGCTGGTTTCTAAGGATACACCGCTGGTTTCTAAGGATATACCGCTGGTTTCTAAGGATATACCGCTGGTTTCTAAGGATATACCGCTGGTTTCTAAGGATATACCGCTGGTTTCTAAGGATATACCGCTGGTTTCTAAGGATACACCGCTGGTTTCTAAGGATACACCGCTGGTTTCTAAGGATATACCGCTGGTTTCTAAGGATATACCGCTGGTTTCTAAGGATACACCGCTGGTTTCTAAGGATATACCGCTGGTTTCTAAGGATATACCGCTGGTTTCTAAGGATACACCGCTGGTTTCTAAGGATATACCGCTGGTTTCTAAGGATATACCGCTGGTTTCTAAGGATACACCGCTGGTTTCTAAGGATACACCGCTGGTTTCTAAGGATACACCGCTGGTTTCTAAGGATACACCGCTGGTTTCTAAGGATACACCGCTGGTTTCTAAGGATACACCGCTGGTTTCTAAGGATACACCGCTGGTTTCTAAGGATACACCGCTGGTTTCTAAGGATACACCGCTGGTTTCTAAGGATACACCGCTGGTTTCTAAGGATACACCGCTGGTTTCTAAGGATATACCGCTGGTTTCTAAGGATACACCGCTGGTTTCTAAGGATACACCGCTGGTTTCTAAGGATATACCTCACCTGAGGACGTGTATGTAGACTAATCATACCTGCTCTTCTTCATGGCCTAAGAGACAGTTTATGCTTGATCGGAAAATGTGGTCGGAGGCACCTTGTGATGTACAGGTCATCTACAAGTCTCTGCTAGGTAAAGCCCCGCCTTATCTCAGCTAATTGAGGAGCCTCCTGAGGCAGCAGAGGCCAAATTGAGCTCTGTACCTTCATAACCTCTCAAACTTTGCAACAATGCAGAGGATTCTGTATAGCTCCACATTGACATGATTGGTTGACAGTACGTGAGGACGGACGGTCCTGTAATAAACACAAACTCACTTCCTTGACAACTTCCTTGACAACAGTTCTGTGCTGCTTCAGTGAAGCTCAAGAAGTATGAATGCCCTGACCGTAAATGTTGTATCACCGTAAATGCTGTATCACCGTAAATATATCAACGTAAATGTTGTATCAACGTAAATGTTGTATCAACGTAAATGTTGTATCAACGTAAATGTTGTATCAACGTAAATGTTGTATCAACGTAAATGTATCACCGTAAATGTTGTATCAACGTAAATGTTGTATCAACGTAAATGTTGTATCAACGTAAATGTTGCATCATCGTAAATGTATCAACGTAAATGTATCAACGTAAATGTTGTATCAACGTAAATGTATCACCGTAAATATATCAACGTAAATGTTGTATCAACGTAAATGTATCACAGTAAATGTTGTATCAACGTAAATGTATCACAGTAAATGTTGTATCAACGTAAATGTATCACAGTAAATGTTGTATCACAGTAAATGTTGTATCAACGTAAATGTATCACAGTAAATGTTGTATCAACGTAAATGTATCACAGTAAATGTTGTATCAACGTAAATGTATCACAGTAAATGTTGTATCAACGTAAATGTATCACAGTAAATGTTGTATCAACGTAAATGCTCCACGGCCAACGCAGACGTCGGATTGACCATTCAGCGCCTTTTAAAGGAAAGCAGCATCACTGCCGCCAACCTGCCGATGAATATTATAATACAAAGGATATATTATAATGATAATTAATTATTCAAGTGACATCAGCCTAGTAAAATTCTGGTTCTCTCTGTAGTGCCAATAGGTCTCAATACGATTTCCCTATTCCTGTCTCAATGTCCTAAAGCCCTGGTTTAGAAACTCATATACATTACACATTTATCACGTTGAAATAATCCCTATAAAAAAAAAAATATCACTCAAGCAAAGAAGTCTACAATCTCCGACCTACACCCCAGTAGCCCCTAGAGGTAATGGAGATTGATGCGGTAAAGAGGTCAATGTGATGCAGACCGTTGGGGGGGATAGAAGGACACAGGATTGACCTCTTATCGCATATCTATCCTCATGTACCTCTCCGATCTCTTTCCAGGAGTTCAAATACATTTTCTTGTCTACAAGGGTAGACTTCGTATATAAAGATGTATTTTTTTTTTGTGAACTTGTTCTGATAGCCCTTCATCAGAAGTTCTCCATGTTTGTTGTCAAGGATGTTTAAAGGAAGGGAGTTTGTGGTTTTACAGGATGTACCCCCCCCCCCCCCCTCACCTACTGTCAACCAATCATGTCAATGCGGAGATATGTGGAGGACTCAGCATTGCAAAAACAAAATGGGAGGCACACGGCATCGTCGTACGCTCGGTTTGACCTCTGCAAGCCTCTGGAGGCTCTGCAATCGCATCACACCTTCCGTATGGAGAATCCAGATCGCATTTTCAGATGAAGAAACCATTGTCTACAAGGGAGAGATAACTGAGGGAGAAACATAACATACAATGTAATTGTACAGGACAAAATGTAAGTACACTACATGACCAAAAGTATGTGGACACGTGCTTGTCAAACATCTCATTACAAAATCACGGGCATTAATATGGAGTTGGTTCCCCCTTTCTGGGAAGGCTTTCCACTAGATGTTGGAACATTGCTGCAGGGACTTGCTTCGGTTCAGCCACAACAGCATTAGTGAGGTCGGGCACTGATGTTGTGGGTGATTAGGCCTGGCTCACAGTTGGAATTCCAATTCATCCCAAAGGTGTTCGATGGGGTTGAGGTCAGGGCTCTGAGCAGGCCAGTCAAGTTCTTCCGCACAGATCTCCACAAACCATTTCTGTAAGGACCTAGCTTTGTGCACGGGGGCATTGTCATGCTGAAACAGGAAAGGGCCCTTCCCCAAACGGTTGCCACAAAGTTTGAAGCATAGAAGCATCTAGAATGTCTTTGTATACTGTAGTGTTTAGAGTCCCCTTCACTGGAACTAAGGGGCCCGAACCATGAAAAACAGCCCCAGACCATTATTCCTCCACCATAACCAGATTCGTCTGTCGGACTGCCAGATGGTGACACTAGATTCATCACTCCAGAGAACGAGTTTCCACTGCTCCAGAGTCCAATGGCGGCGAGCTTTACACCACTCCTGACGAAGCTTGGCATTGTGCATGGTGATCTTAGGCTTGTGTGCGGCTGCTCGGCCATGGAAACACATTTCATGAAGCTCCTGAAGAACAGTTATTTTGACGTTGCTTCAAGAGGCAGTTTGGAACTCTGTAGTGAGTGTTGAAACCGTGGACAGGCGATTTTTACACCCTACACGCTTCAGCACTCGGCGGTCCCGTTCTGTGAGCTTGTGTGGTCTACCACTTCACGGCTGAGCCGTTGTTGCTCCTAGAAGCTTCCACTTCACAATAACAGCACTTACAGTTCACCGTGGCAGCTCTAGCAGGGCAGAAATATGACAAACTCACTTGTTGGAAAGGTGGCATCCTATGACGGTGCTACGTTGAAAGTCACAGAGATCTTCAGTAAGGCCATTCTACTGCCAATGTTTGTCTATGGAGATTGCATGGCTGTGTGCTCGATTGTATACACCTGTCAGCAACGGGTGTGCCTGAAATAGCCGAATCCACTAATTTGAAGGGGTGTCCACATACTGTAAAGTGGGGCAAAAAAGTATTTAGTCAGCCACCAATTGTGCAAGTTCTCCCACTTAAAAAGATGAGAGAGGCCTGTAATTTTCATCATAGGTACACTTCAACTATGACAGACAAAATGAGGGAAAAAAATCCAGAAGATTACATTGTAGGATTTTTAATGAATTTATTTGCAAATTATGGTGGAAAATAAGTATTTGGTCACCTACAAACAAGCAAGATTTCTGGCCCCACTGTATATATAGTGTAAATGAGCCCAGGGTTCACATATTTCTCAAACTGGATTCTCCTCTTACTACTATGAACAACGACACCACATTCACTAAACTAGGCCTCTCTAATTACTATGAACAATGACACCACATTCACTAACATAGGCCTCTCTAATTACTATGAACAACGACACCACATTCACTAAACTAGGCCTCTCTAATTACTATGAACAACGACACCACATTCACTAACATAGGCCTCTCTAATTACTATAAACAATGACACCACATTCACTAAACTAGGCCTCTCTAATTACTATAAACGACACCACATTCACTAACATAGGCCTCTCTAATTACTATAAACAACGACACCACATTCACTAAACTAGGCCTCTCTAATTACTATAAACAACGACACCACATTCACTAACATAGGCCTCTCTAATTACTATAAACAACGACACCACATTCACTAAACTAGGCCTCTCTTACTACTATAAACAACGACACCACATTCACTAACATAGGCCTCTCTAATTACTATAAACAACGACACCACATTCACTAACATAGGCCTCTCTAATTACTATAAACAATGACACCACATTCACTAAACTAGGCCTCTCTAATTACTATAAACAATGACACCACATTCACTAAACTAGGCCTCTCTAATTACTATAAACAATGACACCACATTCACTAAACTAGGCCTCTCTTACTACTATAAACAACGACACCACATTCACTAAACTAGGCCTCTCTAATTACTATAAACAACAACACCACATTCACTAACATAGGCCTCTCTAATTACTATAAACAACACCACATTCACTAACATAGGCCTCTCTAATTACTATAAACAACAACACCACATTCACTAACATAGGCCTCTCTAATTACTATAAACAACAACACCACATTCACTAACATAGGCCTCTCTAATTACTATAAACAACAACACCACATTCACTAACATAGGCCTCTCTAATTACTATAAACAACAACACCACATTCACTAACATAGGCCTCTCTTACTACTATAAACAACACCACATTCACTAAACTAGGCCTCTCTTACTACTAGCCCTACGATATTACACCAAAGTCCTGTTTAAAAAAAACAAACCAATCTGTGCTTCAGAACCAAAAAGGGGGAAGGTCTTGACTGTTGACCAATGAATGACCAGTCATCAGCATTGGAGTGAAAAGGACACAAATCCAGATTATTGACCAAAAAGCTTGAATTTTTCTCCAGTTTTTTTTCAACCTGGCAAAAAACAAGAGTAGCCAAATTACATTCATAATATCCCGTTTAGCAATCTGCTCCGGACGCATCTTTGCCAGAACAATAGGCTCCCTGGTGAATTCATTGATAATTGTCATGTTTCAGACAGGCCTAGTTCGGGTGGGATATAATTACATACAGTAGGTTCTACCTCAACGGTGGGTCCTGGCTATACTCTATGTCTTACAGAAAGCTGTTGCATTCCACTACCTTCAACAGTGGAATGTCTATTTCATTTTCCTAGTTAGATAAAAAACAAATATGGGATGAAGATGTAAAATATTCAGAGGAATTCATTAATTCAGATTTTTAATTCATTAATTCAGATTTTTAATTCATTAATTCAGAAGAAAAAGGCTACACATTTTACATCCGTTGCATTTTATTTATATTTAAACTTTATTTAACTAGGCAAGTCAGTTAACAACAAATTCTTATTTTGCAATGACGGCCTAGGAACAGTGGGTTAACTGCCTTGTTCAGGGGCAGATCGACAGATTTGTACCTTGTCAGCGCAGGGGTTTGATCTTGCAACCTTCCGGTTACTAGTCCAACACTCTAACCATTAGACTACCTGCCTCCTCTAACCATTAGAATACCTGCCTCCTCTAACCACTAGGCTACCTGCCTCCTCTAACCATTAGAATACCTGCCTCCTCTAACCACTAGGCTACCTGCCTCCTCTAACCACTAGGCTACCTGCCTCCTCTAACCACTAGGCTACCTGCCTCCTCTAACCACTAGGCTACCTGCCTCCTCTAACCACTAGGCTACCTGCCTCCTCTAACCACTAGGCTACCTGCCTCCTCTAACCACTAGGCTACCTGCCTCCTCTAAACATTAGAATACCTGCCTCCTCTAAACATTAGAATACCTGCCTCCTCTAACCACTAGACTACCTGCCTCCTCTAACCACTAGACTACCTGCCTCCTCTAACCATTAGACTACCTGCCTCCTCTAACCATTAGACTACCTGCCTAATCTAACCACTAGACTACCTGCCTAATCTAACCACTAGACTACCTGCCTCCTCTAACCATTAGACTACCTGCCTCCTCTAACCACTAGACTACCTGCCTCCTCTAACCATTAGACTACCCGCCTCCTCTAACCACTAGACTACCCGCCTCCTCTAACCACTAGACTACCTGCCTCCTCTAACCATTAGACTACCTGCCTCCTCTAACCATTAGACATCCTGCCTAATCTAACCACTAGACTACCTGCCTCCTCTAACCATTAGACTACCTGCCTCCTCTAACCATTAGAATACTTGCCTCCTCTAACCATTAGACTACCTGCCTCCTCTAACCATTAGACTACCTGCCTCCTCTAACCATTAGACTACCTGCCTCCTCTAACCATTAGACTACCTGCCTCCTCTAACCATTAGACTACCTGCCTCCTCTAACCATTAGACTACCTGCCTCCTCTAACCATTAGACTACCTGCCTCCTCTAACCATTAGACTACCGGCCTCCTCTAACCATTAGACTACCTGCCTCCTCTAACCATTAGACTACCTGCCTCCTCTAACCATTAGACTACCTGCCTCCTCTAACCATTAGACTACCTGCCTCCTCTAACCATTAGATTACCTGCCTCCTCTAACCATTAGACTACCTGCCTCCTCTAACCATTAGACTACCTGCCTCCTCTACAGGTAGATGATTACAGGTAGATCGTTACGGGTAGATGATTACGGGTAGATGGTTACGGGTAGATCGTTACTGGTAGATGATTACGGGTAGATGATTACGGCTAGATGATTACGGGTAGATGGTTACGGGTAGATGGTTACGGGTAGATGATTACGGGTAGATGGTTACGGGTAGATGATTACGGTAGATGGTTACTGGTAGATGGTTACAGTAGATGGTTACGGGTAGATGGTTACGGGTAGATGGTTACGGGTAGATGGTTACGGGTAGATCGTTACGGGTAGATGATTACGGGTAGATGGTTACGGGTAGATGATTACGGGTAGATGGTTACAGTAGATGATTACGGGTAGATGGTTATGGGTAGATCGTTACGGGTAGATGATTACGGCTAGATGATTACGCGTAAATCGTTACTGGTAGATGATTACGGGTAGATGATTACAGGTAGATGATTACAGGTAGATCGTTACGGGTAGATGATTACGGGTAGATGATTACAGGTAGATGATTACAGGTAGATGATTACGGGTAGATGGTTACGGGTAGATAGTTACTGGTAGATGATTACGGGTAGATGATTACGGGTAGATGATTACAGGTAGATCGTTACGGGTAGATGGTTTCGGTACGGTGTTACAGTAGATGGTTACGGGTAGATGGTTACGGGTAGATGGTTACGGGTAGATGGTTACGGGTAGATGGTTACGGGTAGATGATTACGGTAGATGGTTACTGGAAGATGGTTACTGGTAGATGATTACGGGTAGATGATTACGGGTAGATGGTTACTGGTAGATGATTACGGGTAGATCATTACGGGTAGATCATTACGGGTAGATGGTTACGGGTAGATGGTTACGGGTAGATGATTACGGGTTGATGATTACAAGTAAATTGTTACGGGTAGATGGTTACGGGTAGATGGTTACGGGTAGATGATTACGGGTAGAAGGGTAAAAGGGATCTTGAAGAAGGTAGACTATCACTATTACGGGTAGATCATTACGGGTAGATGGTTACGGGTAGATGGTTACGGGTTGATGATTACAAGTAAATCGTTACGGGTAGATGGTTACGGGTAGATGATTACGGGTAGAAGGGTAAAAGGGATCTTGAAGAAGGTAGACTATCACTCAATTTTTCAACGCCATGACATGCCCTGTGGACGGCACTTAATTGGAGCCAATTTCCTCCTACAACAGGACAATGACCCAAAGCACAGCTCCAAACTATGCAATAACTATTTAGGGAAGAAGCAGTCAGCTGGTATTCTGTCTATAATGGAGCGGCCAGCACAGTCACCGGATCTCAACCCTATTGATCTGTTGTGGGAGCAGCTTGCCCATCAAGCCAGTCCAACTTGTGGGAGGGGCTTCAGGAAGCATGGGGTGAAATCTCTTCAGATTACCTCAACAAATTGACAACTAGAACACCAAAGGTCTGCAAGGCTGTAATTTGATGAAAGCAAAAGTTTGAAGGACACAATTATTATTTCAATTAAAAATCATTATTTATAACCATGTCAACATCTTGACTGTATTTCCTGTTCATTTTGCAACTCATTTCATGTATGTTTTCATGGAAAACAAGGACATTTCTAAGTGACCCCAAACTTTTGTCACGGTAGTGTATATAGACAAGTCATGTCCTGTTCAACAAGTTACACCCTGCTATAGACACGTGTTTAAACTATTTATTTTAGTAGCCAACTGAAAGACAACTGATATGGAGGACAATAATTGTAGCGGATCAATATAAACACGAGACGAGGCAGTTCATGGATTGATAAGGTGATTGGAGTTGCATCAGGTCTGGTTCAGAGAAATCAGTAGAAACACTACATACATACGTTAATGTCCTAGGTTCTGGATGTATTGCATGTCAGATTGATTGGCAAAAAGCCAATCTAGAAATTCTTCAACAGATAAAAAAAAAAAAAAAACAGTTTTCATTTGAGTTTGATTTATTGATCGGGAACATTGACAGCTTGATTTCATCTGATTAAAAAGAGAACACGTTATTATGAAATCAAACACACATCAATTCATTTCTACAAGACCCCCTGTCCTCTTTTAGAATGACTTCCTGTCCCGTTTTAGAATTGCCCCCTGTCCCGTTTTAGAATGGCCCCCTGTCCCGTTTTAGAATGGCCCCCTGTCCTGTTTTAGAATGGCCCCCTGTCCCGTTTTAGAATGGCCCCCTGTCCCGTTTTAGAATGGCCCCCTGTCCTGTTTTAGAATGGCCCCCTGTCCTGTTTTAGAATGGCCCCCTGTCCTGTTTTAGAATGGCCCCCTGTCCTGTTTTAGAATGGCCCCCTGTCCTGTTTTAGAATGGCCCCCTGTCCTGTTTTAGAATGGCCCCCTGTCCTGTTTTAGAATGGCCCCCTGTCCTGTTTTAGAATGGCCCCCTGTCCTGTTTTAGAATGGCCCCCTGTCCTGTTTTAGAATTCGCCCCCGATCCTGTTTTAGAATGGCTGTCTAATACCAATTCATCAAAGATCATCATACACAGACTACAGGGAGACTTTAGGGAGACTACAGGGAGCAGAGACTACAGGGAGACTACAGGGAGACTACAGGGGGCAGAGACTACAGGGAGACTTTAGGGAGACTACAGGGAGACTACGGGGAGCAGAGACTACGGGGAGACTACAGGGAGACTACAGGGGAACTACAGGGAGACTACAGGGAGACTACGGGGAGACTACAGGGAGCAGAGACTACGGGGAGACTACAGGGAGCAGAGACTACAGGGAGACTACAGGGAGCAGAGACCACAGGGAGACCACAGGGAGACTACAGGGAGACTACAGGGGGCAGAGACTACAGGGAGACTTTAGGGAGACTACAGGGAGACTACAGAGGGCAGAGACTACAGGGAGACTACAGGGGGCATCCAGAGAACATAGAGTCACAATGATCATTCTAAAAGTGTATCTCTGGGAAAGCACCAAACTCATCCTGAATGACTCCAGAAACGTAGGACCACCTAGATTCTTTACAGCAGATATTCAGTCCAAACTACCCGATGAGAATCACTCTGTGCATAGACCCAGTTCTTTCATGTATGAACAGAGGCCTACTGTACTGTAACACAGAAACCCGAGGACTATTGTGCATCCCAAACGGCACCCTATTCTCTCTCTATAATAATATATAGTGCACTACTTTATATCAGAGCCATATGGGAGTAGTGCACTACAAAGGGATTAGGGTGCCATTTGAGACGACAGTTCAAGAGAAGACGGTTCTAATAGTTCTACAAAGAATGTAGATCTGTTCTCTTCTTCTTCTTCTTCTTGTCCTTTTTAGATTTCTTCTCTTTTACCGCGATCACCTCATCCTCCACGACAACCACCTCCTCCCCCCATTTCTTATTTACAACCTCACACTCCGTTGTTAAGTCTACTATTTGGCGGTCCTGGTAGTTCTGCTCCACGCCAGTGGTGGCGCTGCAGTCTTCAGCCAACACCTCTTTCTCCGCCCGCTTTCTCTGTCTCTTCTTCTCGCGCCCCTCCGACACGGGAGCTACGACACACTCTTCCTTCATCACCACCACCACGTCATCCTCTTCCCTCTCCCCCTTTCTCTTCTTCTCGCGCCCCTCCGACACGGGATCTACGACACACTCTTGCTTCACCACCACCACGTCATCCTCTTCCCTCTCTCTCTTTCTCCTCTTCTTCTTCTTCTTCTTCTTTGACGTGAGTTCCTCTGTGTGGTCAGTGACAAAATCAGCCGGGACTTGCTGCGTATCACTGGTCTCTGGTGATGAGGTTGCAGTGGGAGCCTCTCCACGACCCTTTTTCAGCTGAGCCATCCGCTGGGCAAAGTACTCCTGCATGGAGAGGTTGCTGGTGACTGTCTTGGTGATGGCCTCTACATCAGGTTCAGGGGTCGTAACCTTTGTAGCTGGTGCTGTAACTGCCCTGGTCTCCTTCTCGTTCATTCCCTGGGAGTCTGGCCCACTGCTCTCCTACAGAGACATATAGAAACACATTAGAAATGTAAAAGTAAGAATAGTTTTATGTCCCCCTACTGTCTACCACTTTACATAATCACTGGTATGTCTAATAAAATCACTGTGTGCATTTATTTCATGAAAAAAAATATATATATATATACTTGTAATAATAGATTTCCCCTGAGTCACCTTTTGCCATTAAATGCTCAGGTCTGATTGGGTGAGAGTGTTGATACAAATGTAAATATATTTACATACACGGCCCTGATTGGCGGATAGCATTGTGTAGACTCTAAAAGCAGAATCTTCATTTTGACGAGATGAAAACGTAACCATTTACTTTTCCCATTTTAAGGTTATTAGAATTGAAAAATGTTTGAATACAACTGTTCGAGTAACTACCACCCGTCATATGCAAATTAAAGATGACTGGTCATTGGTCAGAATAATCCGATTGTGATGTCATGCTCTGGTCCAAAAACTCCATCCCACCTGACCAGGCTGAAATTACAACCTTTTCCCACCCCACCAAAAAAGCTCTTACACTAAAAAGGCCCTGACAATAATTTCCACAATTTCAGAGTGTTGTTTTCAACCTCCGGGTGGAAATATATGTATATTTTTAAACAGGAGGAAAAAAAAACAAGTGTTTGTCTGCACTGACCCTTTAAAACAGTCAACACCCCCCCCCCCCCCAGTCTCTACATCTCACCTCCACAACCACTGACGGTCAATGAACTGGTCTTCTGTACATGTCCCAGTGACATCGTCACATTGCAGCACTGTTGGGCTTTCAGAACATCTCACCAGTGTACAACAAAAATAAAATAGAGAACGTGAGTTCTTGACAGTAGAGTTCCCTGAAGCGTTCGGCTTCTATTGGTTTCAATTAGAAGACGAGGGGGGTTTTGGTGTTGCTAAGGGAGTCTTTGCACCCCGTCTATGGTAGGTGCCAGGCACACCGGTTTGAGTGTGTCGAGAACTGCACCTCTGCTAGGATTTACACACTCAACTGTTTCCCGTTTGTATCAAGAATGGTCCACAACCTAAAGTACATCCAGCCAATGGGACACAACCTAAAGTACATCCAGCCAATGGGACACAACCTAAGGTACATCCAGCCAATGAGACACAACCTAAAGTACATCCAGCCAATGGGACACAACCTAAAGTACATCCAGCCAATGGTCCACAACCTAAAGTACATCCAGCCAATGGGACACAACCTAAAGTACATCCAGCCAATGGTCCACAACCTAAAGTACATCCAGCCAATGGTCCACAACCTAAAGTACATCCAGCCAATGGGACACAACCTAAAGTACATCCAGCCAATGGGACACAACCTAAAGTACATCCAGCCAATGGGACACAACTGCGAGAAGCATTCGAGTCAACGATGGGCCACTACCCCAGTGGAACGTTTGACACCTTATAGAAGTCCCCTGACGAATTGAGTCTGTCCTGGAGGGCAACGCAATATCAGGAAGGTGTTCCTAATGTTTTGTAAACTCACAGGGTTCTTTCTCCTCTGATATTTGCAGGGGGGGGGGGGGGAAATGACATTCCCATTTCCTCTGGCTCTGAAGTCAGCTTCACTCCCTTATGTTAATGTATTCATATACATACAGCAATATATATTATCTGTGTCTGAATCCCAAATAGCACCCTATTCCCTAAATAGTGTACTACTTTTGACCAGAACCTGGTGCACTATATAGGGTACAAGGCCAGTATGGTTATTTTTTCTTTCTTCGCTCTTTGTTCATGCAGCTGGTTAACTTAAGCAATTCGGGAATATTGCAAGATTTACAGATACCTCTTGGTTAGGCCACATGGGATTAAAGCAAGCATTCTACTGGTCATTAATCTCTGTCCTCGACCAACCAGAACACAGATTATAGTCGATACTATCCCACACAGGAAAGGGAGGGTAGTGTTCTGAGGACGCATACATTGATCCAACGGACAAAAACAAATAAATGATTTGAGCTGAACAATGGGATGTTTGATTTTTTTTTGGTTGGTATTTTGATATTATGTAAATCGGGATGAGTCCTGAGATGATTAAATATTTAAAATCATTAAACCTCTCACTTAAAGCTTCACCCTATACAAAAGTCTCACTTCAAACCAAAACGATTCTCCAGTAGATTACTAAGAAAAGCCGATTCCTTGTTCAAAGTATCTCTCTTTCTCAAACATGCAATTTTATTTATTTTATCTTTATTTAACTAGGCAAGTCAGTTAAGAACAAATTCTTATTTTCAAAGACGGCCTAGGGAACAGTGGGTTAACTGCCTGTTCAGGGGCAGAATGATAGATTTGTACCTTGTCAGCTCAGGGATTCGAACTTGCAACCTTTCGGTTACTAGTCCAACGCTCTAACCACTATGCTACCCTGCCGCCTCTCCACTCTAACCACTAGGCTACCCTGCCGCCTCTCCACTCTAACCACTAGGCTACCCTGCCGCCTCCACACTCTAACCACTAGGCTACCCTGCCGCCTCTACACTCTAACCACTAGGCTACCCTGCCACAATAAAGAGCTGGTTACAATTGTTTCAATATCATCCACTAGAAAAGACAGAATAAATATTACAACAAATATTATGGTAGAACTCAAAATGTTGATAAAATACCTGCGTTTATGGGAAATATGTTTGAAATAGGTACTTTCTTTTTAAATGATATTGTAAATTGTAGAGTGACAGAACCTTCAGAAAGTATTCAAACCCCTTGACGTATTCCACATGCTGTTGTGTTACGGCCTGAATTCAAAATGGATTAAATATATTTTTCCCCCTCGGCCATTTACACACAATACCCCAATAATGACAAAATGAGAGAGAAAAAAAATTGGGGCCGATATTTTTTGAAAATTAATTTTTTTTTAAATGAAAAATTCACACCCCTGTGTCAATACTTTGTAGAAGCAGCGATTACAGCTGTGAGTCTTTCTGGGTACTTATCCAACAGCTGTGAGTCTTTCTGGGTACTTATCCAACAGCTGTGAGTCTTTCTGGGTAAGTCTCTAAGAGTTTTCCACACCTGGATTGTGTAACATTTGCCCATTATTATTTTCAAAATTCTTCAAGCTCTGTCTAATTGGCTGTAGATTTTCAAGTAGATTGAAGTCAAAACTGTAACTCGGCCACTCAGGAACATTCACTGTCTTCTTGTTTAGCAACTTCAGTGTATATTTGGCCTTATGTTTAAGGTTGTTGTCCTGCTGAAAGGTGAATTCATCTCTCAGTGTCTGGTGAAAAGCAGACAACCAGGTTTTCCGCTAGGATTTTGCCCTTGTTTAGCTCCATTCACTGTATTTTTATCCTGAAAACCTCCCCAGTCCTTAACGATTACAAGAATACCCATAACATGATGCAGCCACCACTATGCTTGATAATATGGAGAGTGGTACTCTTAGTTAGGAAGGACACCTGTATCTTTGTAGTGACTGGGTGTATTGATACACCATCCAAAGTGTAATTAATAACTTCACCTTGCTCAAAGGGATATTAAAATGTCTGCTTTAAAAAAATATATATATATGTTTTATCTACCAATAGGTGCCCTTCCTTGTGAGGCATTGAAAACCTTCCTGGTCTTTGTGGTTGAATCTGTGTTTGAAATTCACTTCTCGACTGAAGGACGTCACAGATAATTCTGTGTGTTGGGTACAGAGAAGTCATAAAAAAAAAATAATGTTAAACACTATTGTATTACGTGACTTTTTAATCAAATTGTTACTCCTGAATTTATTTAGGCTTGCCATAACAAAGGGGTTGGATACTTATTGACTTTTCATTTTTTAATTCATTTGTAAACGGTTCTAAAAAAACATAATTCTACTTTGACATTCTGGGGTATTGTATGTAGCCCAGTGACACAAAATCTACATTTAATCCATTTTAGATTCAGGCTGTAAACAACAACAAAATGTGGAAAAGTCGAGAGGTGTGAATACTTTCTCTAGGCACTGCACGGAGCCATCAGATCTGCACGTCTCACACGGAGCCATCAGATCTGCACCTCTCACAGGGAGCCATCAGATCTGCACCTCTCACACGGAGCCATCAGATCTGCACGTCTCACACGGAGCCATCAGATCTGCACCTCTCACAGGGAGCCATCAGATCTGCACCTCTCACAGGGAGCCATCAGATCTGCACCTCTCACAGGGAGCCATCAGATCTGCACCTCTCATAGGGAGCCATCAGATCTGCACCTCTCACACGGAGCCATCAGATATGCACCTCTCTCAGGGAGCCATCAGATCTGCACCTCTCACAGGGAGCCATCAGATCTGCATGGCTCTGCATGGCTCACACGGAGCCATCAGATCTGCACCTCTCACACGGAGCCATCAGATCTGCACGTCTCCCAGGGAGCCATCAGATTTGCACCTCTCACAGGGAGCCATCAGATCTGCACCTCTCACAGGGAGCCATCAGATCTGCACCTCTCACAGGGAGCCATCAGATCTGCACCTCTCACAGGGAGCCATCAGATCTGCACCTCTCACACGGAGCCATCAGATCTGCACGTCTCACACGGAGCCATCAGATCTGCACCTCTCACACAGAGCCATCAGATCTGCACCTCTCTCAGGGAGCCATCAGATCTGCACCTCTCACAGGGAGCCATCAGATCTGCACCTCTCACAGGGAGCCATCAGATCTGCACGTCTGACACGGAGCCATCAGAACTAAACGTCTCACACGGAGCCATCAGAACTAAACGTCTCACACGGAGCCATCAAAACTAAACGTCTCACACGGAGCCATCAGAACTAAACGTCTCACACAGAGCCATCAGAACTAAACGTCTCACACGGAGCCATCAGAACTAAACGTCTCACACGGAGCCATCAGAACTAAACGTCTCACACGGAGCCATCAGAACTAAACGTCTCACACTGAGCCATCAGAACTAAACGTCTCACACGGAGCCATCAGAACTAAACGTCTCACACTGCATGGGAAGGTCTGCTCAATCTAAGATGACAATCAATAGATTACAGCACTTCCCCAAAAATAGAGGAGACAGGTGGCAGCGGGAGGAGGTAGGGAACTGGTCTGTCTGCCCAATATAAAGGATCAATACTGGAGGAGGCAGTGGGAGGAGGTAGGGAACTGGTCTGTCTGCCCAATATAAAGGATCACAACTGGAGGAGGCAGTGGGAGGAGGTAGGGAACTGGTCTGTCTGCCCAATATAAAGGATCACAACTGGAGGAGGCAGTGGGAGGAGGTAGGGAACTGGTCTGTCTGCCCAATATAAAGGATCACAACTGGAGGTGGCAGTGGGAGGAGGTAGGGAACTGGTCTGTCTGCCCAATATAAAGGATAAATACTGGAGGAGGAGGGTGGCAGCGGGAGGAGGTAGGGAACTGGTCTGTCTGCCCAATATAAAGGATCACAACTGGAGGAGGCGGGGAACTGGTCTGTCTGCCCAATATAAAGGATCACAACTGGAGGAGGAGGGTGGCAGCGGGAGGAGGTAGGGAACTGGTCTGTCTGCCCAATATAAAGGATCAAAACTGGAGGAGGAATAAGAATAGCACAAATAGGAAAGTATACCAGTTTAATTTGAGGACCAGGATGTTGACAGCAGCGCCACACAAATTACAAAGTAGCTGGGAAGAGATTCTTGATGTACAGATTACATGGTACGAGGTGAGAGATTCTTTATGTACAGATTACATGGTACGAGTTGATATATAAAACAACACAAACTTCAAGACTTTTTGCTTTTCAGCTTAAAATATTGTACTGATTTTTTTTGCGCTGAATATTTGGGGAATACAGCCGTCACAGATTTGCAGATTTTGTTGTGAGGATACAGAATCAATAGACCATTTGTTCTGGTAGTGACCTCAGGTAGCCTGTTTCTGGTCTCAAGTTCAGGAATGGCTGGGTAGTTGTTGGCACATAGGTTGGGTGGTCATTGGTATTCAGGGTGGGCAGTCGTTAGCACAAATCCCCTTCTATATCCTCTTTGACTAACGTCTCAAATCCCATAAAACGTTTTCTGCAGCCTCAGATCTCTACTGAGTTAGACACAACAGAACAGGACTGTAGGTGAGTTAGACAACAGAACAGGACTGTAGGTGAGTTAGACACAACAGAACAGGACTGTAGGTGAGTTAGACACAACAGAACAGGACTGTAGGTGAGTTAGACAACAGAACAGGACTGTAGGTGAGTTAGACACAACAGAACAGGACTGTAGGTGAGTTAGACACAACAGAACAGGACTGTAGGTGAGTTAGACACAACAGAACAGGACTGTAGGTGAGTTAGACACAACAGAACAGGACTGTAGGTGAGTTAGACACAACAGAACAGGACTGTAGGTGAGTTAGACACAACAAAACAGGACTGTAGGTGAGTTAGACAACAGAACAGGACTGTAGGTGAGTTAGACACAACAGAACAGGACTGTAGGTGAGTTAGACACAACAGAACAGGACTGTAGGTGAGTTAGACACAACAGAACAGGACTGTAGGTGAGTTAGACACAACAGAACAGGACTGTAGGTGAGTTAAACACAACAGAACAGGACTGCATGTGAGTTAGACACAACAGAACAGGACTGCAGGTGAGTTAGACAACAGAACAGGACTGTAGGTGAGTTAGACACAACAGAACAGGACTGCAGGTGAGTTAGACACAACAGAACAGGACTGTAGGTGAGTTAGACACAACAGAACAGGACTGTAGGTGAGTTAGACACAACAGAACAGGACTGTAGGTGAGTTAGACACAACAGAACAGGACTGTAGGTGAGTTAGACACAACAGAACAGGACTGTAGGTGAGTTAAACACACCAGAACAGGACTGCAGGTGAGTTAGACAACAGAACAGGACTGCAGGTGAGTTAGACAACAGAACAGGACTGTAGGTGAGTTAGACACAACAGAACAGGATTGCAGGTGAGTTAGACAACAGAACAGGACTGCAGGTGAGTTAGACAACAGAACAGGACTGTAGGTGAGGTAGACAACAGAACAGGACTGTAGGTGAGTTAGACACAACAGAACAGGACTGTAGGTGAGTTAGACACAACAGAACAGGACTGTAGGTGAGTTAGACACAACAGAACAGGACTGTAGGTGAGGTAGACACAACAGAACAGGACTGCAGGTGAGTTAGACAACAGAACAGGACTGTAGGTGAGGTAGACAACAGAACAGGACTGTAGGTGAGTTAGACACAACAGAACAGGACTGTAGGTGAGGTAGACAACAGAACAGGACTGTAGGTGAGTTAGACACAACAGAACAGGACTGCAGGTGAGGTAGACAACAGAACAGGACTGTAGGTGAGGTAGACACCAGAACAGGACTGCAGGTGAGTTAGACACAACAGAACAGGACTGCAGGTGAGTTAGACAACAGAACAGGACTGCAGGTGAGTTAGACAACAGAACAGGACTGTAGGTGAGGTAGACAACAGAACAGGACTGTAGGTGAGTTAGACACAACAGAACAGGACTGTAGGTGAGGTAGACACAACAGAACAGGACTGCAGGTGAGGTAGACAACAGAACAGGACTGTAGGTGAGTTAGACACAACAGAACAGGACTGTAGGTGAGTTAGACACAACAGAACAGGACTGCATGTGAGTTAGACACAACAGAACAGGACTGTAGGTGAGTTAGACACAACAGAACAGGACTGTAGGTGAGTTAGACAACAGAACAGGACTGTAGGTGAGTTAGACACAACAGAACAGGACTGTAGGTGAGTTAGACACAACAGAACAGGACTGTAGGTGAGTTAGACACAACAGAACAGGACTGTAGGTGAGTTAGACAACAGAACAGGACTGTAGGTGAGTTAGACACAACAGAACAGGACTGTAGGTGAGTTAGACACAACAGAACAGGACTGCAGGTGAGGTAGACAACAGAACAGGACTGTAGGTGAGGTGCCATTAGGACAAAACTTTCCAACTTCCAACCCAGAGAAAATCTATACAGTCTGTTACTGGACAATGGTCTCTCTCTTCTCTGGTCTATAGACAGGCTTAGTGTTACACAGGTGATAGAGTCTAACTACATGACAGCTCGCCGGGACTGGAGGATGACGGCTCGCCGGGACTGGGGGATGACGGCTCGCCGGGACTGGGGGATGACGGCCACCTGGGACTGGTGGATGACGGCCACCTGGGACTGGTGGATGACGGCCACCTGGGACTGGTGGATGACGGCCACCTGGGACTGGTGGATGACGGCCACCTGGGACTGGTGGATGACGGCCACCGGGGGTTGGTGGATGACGGCCACCGGGGGTTGGGGGATGACGGCTCGCCGGGACTGGGGGATGACGGCCACCTGGGACTGGGGGATGACGGCCACCTGGGACTGGTGGATGACGGCCACCGGGGGTTGGTGGATGACGGCCACCTGGGACTGGTGGATGACGGCCACCTGGGACTGGTGGATGACGGCCACCGGGGGTTGGTGGATGACGGCCACCGGGGGTTGGGGGATGACGGCTCGCCGGGACTGGGGGATGACGGCCACCTGGGACTGGTGGATGACGGCCACCTGGGACTGGTGGATGACGGCCACCGGGGGTTGGTGGATAACGGCCACCGGGGACTGGGGGATGACGGCCACCGGGGACTGGGGGATGACGGCCACCTGGGACTGGTGGATGACGGCCACCTGGGACTGGTGGATGACGGCCACCTGGGACTGGTGGATGACGGCCACCTGGGACAGGTGGATGACGGCCACCTGGGGCAGGTGGATGACGGCCACCTGGGGCAGGTGGATGACGGCCACCTGGGGTTGGTGGATGACGGCCACCTGGGGTTGGTGGATGACGGCCACCTGGGGTTGGTGGGGCCACTGAGATGACTCTCAGGAGAGAGATGGAGGGAGAAGGAGAAAAGTAAAGTCATGACTTGGTGTGTGGCTCTTCTCTCACCACGCCTGGGGACCACCATTAGGCTCATCTCTGTTACTACTGCTGCGCCGAGCAGACTGGACACACACACACACAACCCAACAACAACAGTGGCAGAGAAAGGCACAACACCAACAGACACTAGCCTGCAACACCAACAGACACCAGCCAGCAACACCAACAGACACTAGCCTGCAACACCAACAGACACTAGCCTGCAACACCAACAGACATCAGCCTGCAACACCAACAGACACTAGCCTGCAACACCAACAGACACAAGCCTGCAACACCAACAGACACGAGCCTGCAATAGTTGACTTGCAATTGTCAACTCTTTTTCACGTTGTGTGTTCATGATTAAATGCTGGATACAGGAGAACATACGAGAGGGTCTGAGGAGGAGGGTTTTGAAGACAACGCCTATAGCCAACGACCAGCTCCTCCACAGAGCCACAGGAAGAGGATGTGATGTGTGCAGTCCTGAGATAAGGCTCCTTCTGCAGAGGAGCAGTCTGGCAGGCTATCAGCCCTCTTCCTGCCCTCTCCGTCTGCTCTCCCCTGGCGAGGCCAGGGAACACTGCGAGGTTCCCAGAGAAAGAGAGAGAGGGGGAGAAGAGAGAGAGAGGGGGGAGAAGAGAGAGAGAGAGGGGGGAAGAGTGAGAGAGAGAGAGGGGGGAGAAGAGAGAGGGGGAGAAGAGAGAGAGAGAGGGGGAAGAGTGAAAGAGAGAGAGGGGGGAGAAGAGAGAGGGGGAGAAGAGTGAGAGAGGGGGAGAAGAGAGGGGGGGAGAAGAGAGAGAGAGAGAGGGGGAGAAGAGTGAGAGAGAGAGAGGGGGGAGAAGAGAGAGGGGGAGAAGAGTGAGAGAGGGGGAGAAGAGTGAGAGAGGGGGAGAAGAGAGAGAGGGGGAGAAGAGAGAGGGGGGAGAAGAGAGAGGGGGGGAGAAGAGAGAGGGGGGAGAAGAGTGAGAGAGGGGGGGAAGAGTGAGAGAGAGGGGGAGAAGAGAGAGGGGGGGTGAGAAGAGAGAGAGGGGGAGAGAAGAGAGAGGAGGAGAAGAGAGAGAGGAGGAGAAGAGAGAGAGGGGGAGGAGAGAGGGGGAGGAGAGAGAGGGAGGAGAGATGGGGAGAAGAGAGAGAGATGGGGAGAAGAGAGAGAGTGGGAGAAGAGAGAGAGAGTGGGATAAGAGAGAGAGAGTAGGAGAAGAGAGAGAGGGGGAGAAGAGAGAGAGGGGGAGAAGAGAGAGAGGGGGAGAAGAGAGAGAGAGGGGGAGAAGAGAGAGAGAGGGGGAGAAGAGAGAGAGAGGGGGAGAAGAGAGAGAGGAGGAGAAGAGAGAGAGGAGGAGAAGAGAGAGAGGGGGAGAAGAGAGAGAGGAGGAGAAGAGAGAGAGAGGGGGAGAAGAAAGAGAGGGGAGAAGAGTGAGAGGGGGAGAAGAGTGAGAGGGGGAGAAGAGAGAGAGGAGGAGAAGAGAGAGAGGGGGAGAAGAGAGAGAGGGGGAGAAGAGAGAGAGGAGGAGAAGAGAGAGGGGGAGAAGAGAGAGACGAGGAGAAGAGAGAGGGGGAGAAGAGAGAGACGAGGAGAAGAGAGAGAGAGGGGGAGAAGAAAGAGAGGGGAGAAGAGAGAGAGGGGGAGAAGAGTGAGAGGGGGAGAAGAGTGAGAGGGGGAGAGGGGTAAAGGGACGGGTGGAGAAGAGAGAGAGTAGGAGAAGAGAGAGAGAGGAGAAGAGAGAGAGAGAAGAGAGAGAAAGTAGGAGAAGAGAGAGAGAGTAGGAGAAGAGAGAGAGAGGGGGAGAAAGAATAGAGAGAGAGGGGGAGAAGAGAGAGAGGGGTTTGGGGCTCTGAAGGCCTCTCCTTCAAAACATTCCATTTCTAGCCTCTGAACAGAGCCAACAGTGAGACGTGGCTGCTGAAGCCAGGACATTACCGTAGATGCCAAGCCAGTTCAGTGTATGAATCAATCAAGCCAGGAATGGATGGCGGTTCAACAGAATGCATTAGCCACCTTTCCACTTGTCCTGCGGTAGACTAGTGTTTGGTCCAGGGTGTGTACTCACAAAGCCTTCGGGAAAGTATTCAGACACCTTGACTTTTTACAGCCTTATTCTAAAATAGATTTTTAAAACACAAATCCTCAGTAATCAACACACAATATCCCATAATAATTTGTTGTTGTTGTGCGAATTTAGTAAAAATGAAATAAATACCTTATTTACCTAAGTATTCCGATCTTTTTGCTATGAGACTTGAAATTGAGCTCAGGTGCATCCTGTTTCCATTGATCATACTTGAGATGTTTCTACAACTTGATTGGAGTCCACCTGTGGTCAATTCAATTGATTGGGCATGATTTGGAAAGGTACACATCTGTCTATATAAGGTCCCACAGTTGAAAGTGCATGTCAGAGAAAAAATGCAAAATGCAAATGACAGCCCTCTTGGACTTTGCCAAAAGGCATCTAAAATACTCTCAAGGCCATGAGAAACAAGATTCTCTGGTCTGATGAAAACAAGAATGAACTCTGACCTGAATGCCAACCGCCATGTCTAGAGGAAAACTGGCACCATCCCTACGGTGAAGCATGGTGGTGGCAGCATCATGCTGTTGGGATGTTTTTCAGCGGCAGGGACTGGGAGACTAGTCAGGATCGAGGCAAAGATGAACGGAGCAAAGTACAGAGAGGTCCTTGATGAAAACCTGCTCCAGAGTGCTTAGGACCTCAGACTGAGGAGAAAGTTCACCTTCCAACAGGACAACAACCCTAAGCACACAGCCGAGACAACGCAGGAGTGGCTTCGGGACAAGTCTCCGAATGTCCTTGAGTGGCCCAGCCAGAGCCCTGACTTGAACCTGATCTAACATCTCTGGAGACCTGAAAATAGCTGTGCAGCGACGCTCCCCATCCAACCTGACAGAGATTGAGAGGATCTGCAGAGAGGAATGGGAGAAACTCCCAAAACACAGGTGTGCCAAGCTTGTAGCGTCATGCCCAAGAAGACTCAAGGCTGTCATTTCTGCCAAAGGTGCTTCAACAAAGTACTGAGTAAAGGGACTGAATACTGATGTAAAAGTGATATTTCCATTTTTTTTCCTTCGTTATGGGGTATTGTGATGTCATTATGGGGTATTGTGATGTCATTATGGGGTATTGTCATGTCATTATGGGGTATTGTGATGTCATTATGGGGTATTGTAATGTCATTATGGGGTATTGTGATGTCATTATGGGGTATTGTGATGTCATTATGGGGTATTGTGATGTCATTATGGGGTATTGTGATGTCATTATGGGGTATTGTCATGTCATTATGGGGTATTGTCATGTCATTATGGGGTATTGTGATGTCATTATGGGGTATTGTGATGTCATTATGGGGTATTGTGATGTCATTATGGGGTATTGTGATGAGGGGGAAAAACATTTAAATCAGATTAGATCTGATTTAGAATAGAATTAGAATAGATCTGCAACCTAACTAAATTTGGGTATAAAAAAAAAAATCATTGGGTCTGAATACTTTTCGAAGGCTGTATACAGTGGGGCAAAAAAGTATTTAGTCAGCCACCAATTGTGCAAGTTCTCCCACTTAAAAAGATGAGGCCTGTAATTTTCATCATAGGTACACTTCAACTATGACAGACAAAATGAGAAAAAAAATCACATTGTAGGATTTTTAATGAATTTATTTGCAAATTATGGTGGAAAATAAGTATTTGCTCACAGACTTGTAACTTATTCTTTAAGAGGCTCCTCTGTCCTCCACCTGTTACCTGTATTAATGACACCTGTTTGAACTTGTTATCAGTATAAAAGACACCTGTCCACAACCTCAAATAGTCACACTCCAAACTCCACTATGGCCAAGACCAAAGAGCTGTCAAAGGACACCAGAAACAAAATTGTAGACCTGCACCAGGCTGGGAAGACTGAATCTGCAATAGGTAAGCAGCTTGGTTTGAAGAAATCAACTGTGGGAGCAATTATTAGGAAATGGAAGACATACAAGACCACTGATAATCTCCCTCGATCCGGGGCTCCACGCAAGATCTCACCCCGTGGGGTCAAAATGATCACAAGAACAGTGAGCAAAAATCCCAGAACCACACGGGGGGACCTAGTGAATGACCTGCAGAGAGCTGGGACCAAAGTAACAAAGCCTACCACACACTACGCCACCAGGGACTCAAATCCTGCAGTGCCAGACGTGTCCCCCTGCTTAAGCCAGTACATGTCCAGGCCCGTCTGAAGTTTGCTAGAGAGCATTTGGATGATCCAGAAGAAGATTGGGAGAATGTCATATGGTCAGATGAAACCAAAATATAACTTTTTGGTAAAAACTCAACTCGTCATGTTTGGAGGACAAAGAATGCTGAGTTGCATCCAAAGAACACCATACCTACTGTGAAGCATGGGGGTGGAAACATCATGCTTTGGGGCTGTTTTTCTGCAAAGGGACCAGGACGACTGATCCGTGTAAAGGAAAGAATGAATGGGGCCATGTATCGTGAGGTTTTGAGTGAAAACCTCCTTCCATCAGCAAGGGCATTGAAGATGAAACGTGGCTGGGTCTTTCAGCATGACAATGATCCCAAACACACCGCCCGGGCAACGAAGGAGTGGCTTTGTAAGAAGCATTTCAAGGTCCTGGAGTGGCCTAGCCAGTCTCCAGATCTCAACCCCATAGAAAATCTTTGGAGGGAGTTGAAAGTCAGTGTTGCCCAGCAACAGCCCCAAAACATCACTGCTCTAGAGGAGATCTGCATGGAGGAATGGGCCAAAATACCAGCAACAGTGTGTGAAAACCTTGTGAAGACTTACAGAAAACGGTTGACCTCTGTCATTGCCAACAAAGGGTATATAACAAAGTATTGAGACAAATACTTATTTTCCACCATAATTTGCAAATAAATTCATTAAAAATTCTACAATGTGATTTTCTGGATTTTTTTTTCTCATTTTGTCTGTCATATTTGAAGTGTACCTATGATGAAAATTACAGGCCTCTCTCATCTTTTTAAGTGGGAGAAATTGCACATCTGGTGGCTGACTAAATACTTTTTTGCCCCACTGTATATCAAACTGTCTCTGGCTCGGACAAGGCTTACATACCTTTTCAATAACTAAACTACATCAGAACACTTTCCCTGTACACTGCTGGTGATCAAAGTTTCTCAGAGAGTGAATAGTTATTTAGGGAAACCAAACTAAAAGCAGGTGTTGTTAAGTTTTAGATAGCATATTTCCAGCACTACTTTTATTTCTGCTTGTACATTAACACTTGTCCTCTTGTTGGGGACAAGTAAAAAATAAAAAAATCCCTATCAAACAATTACTCCGATCATAATTATATCAGAAGTCAACATTGGAATAATATTCAAATCAATATTTAATGTACAGTACCAGCCAAAAGTTTGGACACACCTACTCATTCCAGGGGTTTTCTTTATTTGTACTATTTTCTACATTGTAGAATAATAGTGAAGACATCAACACTATGAAATAACACATATGGAATCATGTAGTAACCAAAAAAAAGTGTTAAACAAAATGTAAATATATTTTATATTTGATATTCTTCAAAGTAGCCACCCTTTGCCTTGATGACAGCTTTGCACACTCTTGGCATTCTCTCAACCAGCTTCATGAGGTAGTCACCTGGAATGCATTTAATTTAATGTGTGCCTTGTTCATTAAAAGTAAAAAAATGGGGGATTTTTTCCCCTTCTTATTAATGCGTTTGAGCCAATCAGTTGTGTTGTGACAAGGTAGGGGTGGTATACAGAAGACAGCCCTATTTGGCAAAAGACCAAGTTCATATTATGGCAAGAACAGCTCAAATAAACAAAGGAATGACAGTCCATCTTTACTTTCAGACATTACTTTTTTCCCCAACTCCTCCATCCTTCTTCTGTCTCCTCCTCCTGCCACCCCGCCCCTCCTCCTGCCCCCCCCGCCTCCTCCTGCCTTCCCCCCCCCGCCTCCTCCCTTCTCCCCCCTCGCCTCCTCCTGCCTTTCCCCCCCCGCACCCCCCCTTTCTCCTCCCTCGCCTCCTCCTGCCTTTCCCCCCCCGCCTCCTCCTGCCTTTCCCCCCTGCCTCCTGCCTTCTCCCCCCGCCTCCTCCTGCCTTCCCCCCCCCCCACCTCCTCCTGCCTTCTCCCCCCCCCCGCCTCCTCCCCCCCCCCCCGCCTCCTGCCTTTTCCCCCCTGCCTCCTGCCTTCTCCCCCCGCCTCCTCCTGCCTTCCCCCCCCCACCTCCTCCTGCCTTCTCCCCCCCCCCGCCTCCTCCCCCCCCCCCCCCCGCCTCCTGCCTTTTCCCCCCAACCGCCTCCCAGTCTCCTCCCTTCTCCCCCCCACCTCCTCCTGCCTTCTCCCCCCTGCCCCCCTCACTCGCCTCCTCCTGCCTCCCCCCCACCTCCTCCTGCCTTCCCCCCCCCCCCCCCCGCCTCCTCCCCCCGCCTCCTGCCTTTTCCCCCCAACCGCCTCCCAGTCTCCTCCCTTCTCCCCCCCCCCTGCCTCCTGCCTTTTTCCCCTGCCTCCTGCCTTCTCCCCCCTCGCCTCCTCCTGCCTTTTCCCCCCCTGCCCCCCTCACCTGCCTCCTCCATCTTCCCTCACCACAAGAGAAATCACATGCTCTTGCTTCTGATATCATAGAGGACTTCTGGTCACTTCTAAATGAAGGTGCGTTGGCTGCTGTAATGTAGCTTCCAGTTCTCCCCATCCTCCCGTCTCTCACCCACCCCAATGCTCCCTGTGCTTTTCAGCAGGCAAGCAGTGCCCCTGGCACCCCCCCTCCTCCTCTACCCCACACCACCAAGACCACCACCCCCAGCCTCTCTCTTCTCTGTCCATCTCCCCAGCCTGGTTGATTTATTTCTCCTTCCCCTCCAGCCACTCCGCCTATCCCCCTCCCCGCCTGGCCCCCTCCCCGCCTTGCCCCCACCCTCCCTGGCCCCCACCCCGCCTATCCCCCACCCCGCCTGGCCCCCTCCCCGCCTGGCCCCCTCCCTGCCTGGCCCCCTCCCTGCCTGGCCCCCTCCCCACCTGGCCCCCACCCCACCTGGCCCCCAGCCAGTCCAGTCCCGGTCACTACGTAAGCGTGAAATAGCCGACGAGGCTGCAACGACTCCAGTGGCTACAGAGCCACACGGCATTAGCTGGAGTAAACCTTCCTGCCGCTGTCGTCGCCCGGCGACCGGTGAAAAATGTCCTGTGATTGGCTAATTAATCAGTCAAAAGGGGAGCGATGCGGCATGTTACTGGTGGGACCGGAGCGGGTGCCCGCAGAGGGCCTGCTGATAAATAGTCTCCCTGCCGATTCATACATCAACAAAAGTTAGTCATTTTTCTAAAGCCCAAGGCTGGCTGTGAAAGGTAGGGGAAGGGAGAGGTATCGCCGCCGAATCATACCAAACCAGTTTTCATTTCTCTCTTTCGCTCACTTTATAGATTTTTTTTTTTGTTGATTGTGGAATAAAGGGGGCTTCTCTACTCGACAGACAATTTTGTTTTGAAAATGTCTCACTTTTTTAAAATCTTGTGTAATTTCTCTCTTTGAAGAGAGCGCTCTCCTTTTTTTTTGCTTAGCCTAGTCTTGGAATAAAAAGCTTGCTGAATGGAAAATCTCCAGAATTTCATCTATGTGTGGGAAACCAGCCCCGTGTGGTTCATGCAGATTAGGGGTGGAAGGTAGCCTAGTGGTTAGAGTGTAGGGACGGCAGGTAGCCTAGTGGTTAGAGTGTAGGGGCGGCAGGTAGCCTAGTGGTTAGAGTGTAGGGGCGGCAGGTAGCCTAGTGGTTAGAGTGTAGGGACGGCAGGTAGCCTAGTGGTTAGAGTGTAGGGACGGCAGGTAGCCTAGTGGTTAGAGTGTAGGGACGGCAGGTAGCCTAGTGGTTAGAGTGTAGGGACGGCAGGTAGCCTAGTGGTTAGAGCGTAGGGACGGCAGGTAGCCTAGTGGTTAGAGTGTAGGGACGGCAGGTAGCCTAGTGGTTAGAGTGTAGAGGTGGCAGGTAGCCTAGTGGTTAGAGTGTAGGGACGGCAGGTAGCCTAGTGGTTAGAGTGTAGGGACGGCAGGTAGCCTAGTGGTTAGAGCGTTGGGCCAGTAACCAAAAGGGTTGCTAGATCGAATCCCCGAGCTGACAAGGAAAAAATCTGTCGTTCTGCTCCTGAACAAGGCAGTTTATTTAACCCACTGTTCCCCAGTAGGCCGTCATTGAAAATAAGAATTTGTTCTTCACTGACTTGCCTAGTTAAACTAATAAAAACATGTCTGGGATGTATTTAAACTGCCTTTTGACTGTTGTTGATCTACCTGCAGGTGTCTTACAGACCCGTTGGTTGTTTCAGCGCGGGGGGTAAACAGTACACCCCCATAGGGTCATGAATAACACAAAGAAACCCTCACTGCTCTGTCTGAATACATTTCCAAAACAAATGAGGGTTATAGAGTCTTGGCTAGGCGCCTGCATTCCCATATTCATTCTGGCCTTGTTTTCCTCAATCAGCAAACTCCTCCAGCATTATAGAAATGGTCATCAAGAGATATATACATATAGCTTGTATACAGAACAGGTTAGAATTGACAGAACGGTTGATGCCCCCCCCCCCCCCCCAAAAATAAAAAAAATAAACATCATTGGACTTTGAAACGGCGAACCCATCCATCATTTCGGACTCATCTGTATTTTTGAGGTAAACAACTACTTGGCAATATCAACGTTTTATCATCATGTAACAGAATATAGAATGCCCATGGTCGATGGTAATGAATAGGTCTAGCAGTTAGTTAGTTAGTTAGTTAGTAGGCTGGCTGCGTGCATTGGCCTGGTTCCTAGGGTCAACTAGGTTCCAGCCAGGCGGCCGGTACGGAGTACTTCTCTTGGGGTTGAGTCGACCTCCCTGCCCTCTCCCACTCCCACTCCCTGCTCCGCCACAAAGAGGCCAGGCTCCAGCCCTGTCGCTGGTCACCTGTTGGCTGGTTATTCTGCCCACGCCCGTCCACATGAAGGATCACTCGTCTGCGTGGAGGGGAGGGGTCCCTGGTGACGTTGTCTTCAGAAAAAAAGGAGGATAAGGACCGGATGGTGTAGGGGTGTGAGAGGCAGAGCAGGTTGGGGGTTCAGGGACTACGGGCAGAGCGGGAACAGGGTACGGGGCATTTGGCAGATGCTGTCGGTGTGGCATGCAGGGCGTCTGGGAAGGGACAGGCGGAGTCTACAGGACAGGCGGAGTCTACAGGACAGGCGGAGTCTACAGGACAGGCGGAGTCTACAGGACAGGTGGAGTCTACAGGACAGGCGGAGTCTACAGGACAGGCGGAGTCTACAGAGACGCAGAAGCCTTTGTCTTTTTCCTCCACTACAGTAGAACTACCCAGAGTCCTCCACTACAGTAGAACTACCCAGAGTCCTCCACTACAGTCTACAGTAGAAGTACCCAGAGTCCTCCATTACAGTCTACAGTAGAACTACCCAGAGTCCTCCACTACAGTCTACAGTAGAACTACCCAGAGTCTTCCACTACAGTAGAACTACCCAGAGTCCTCCACCACAGTAGAACTACCCAGAGTCCTCCACTACAGTCTACAGTAGAACTACCCAGAGTCCTCCACTACAGCAGAACTACCCAGAGTCCTCCACTACAGTATAACTACCCAGAGTCCTCCACCACAGTAGAACTACCCAGAGTCCTCCACTACAGTCTACAGTAGAACTACCCAGAGTCCTCCACTACAGCAGAACTACCCAGAGTCCTCCACTACAGTATAACTACCCAGAGTCCTCCACTACAGTAGAACTACCCAGAGTCCTCCACTACAGTAGAACTACCCAGAGTCCTCCACTACAGTCTACAGTAGAACTACCCAGAGTCCTCCACTACAGTAGAACTACCCAGAGTCCTCCACTACAGTAGAACTACCCAGAGTCCACCACTACAACTACCCAGAGTCCTCCACTACAGCAGAACTACCCAGAGTCCTCCACTACAGCAGAACTACCCAGAGTCCTCCACTACAGTAGAACTACCCAGAGTCCTCCACTACAGTAGAACTACCCAGAGTCTTCCACTACAGAAGAACTACCCAGAGTCCTCCACTACAGCAGAACTACCCAGAGTCCTCCACTACAGCAGAACTACCCAGAGTCCTCCACTACAGTAGAACTACCCAGAGTCTAACCCTACAGTATAACTACCCAGAGTCTAACCCTACAGTAGAACTACCCAGAGTCCTCCACTACAGTAGAACTACCCAGAGTCTAACCCTACAGTAGAACTACCCAGAGTCCTCCACTACAGTAGAACTACCCAGAGTCCTCCACTACAGTAGAACTACCCAGAGTCTAACCCTACAGTAGAACTACCCAGAGTCCTCCACTACAGTAGAACTACCCAGAGTCCTCCACTACAGTAGAACTACCCAGAGTCTTCCACTACAGAAGAACTACCCAGAGTCCTCCACTACAGCAGAACTACCCAGAGTCCTCCACTACAGCAGAACTACCCAGAGTCCTCCACTACAGTAGAACTACCCAGAGTCTAACCCTACAGTATAACTACCCAGAGTCTAACCCTACAGTAGAACTACCCAGAGTCCTCCACTACAGTAGAACTACCCAGAGTCTAACCCTACAGTAGAACTACCCAGAGTCCTCCACTACAGTAGAACTACCCAGAGTCCTCCACTACAGTAGAACTACCCAGAGTCCTCCACTACAGTAGAACTACCCAGAGTCCACCACTACAACTACCCAGAGTCCTCCACTACAGCAGAACTACCCAGAGTCCTCCACTACAGCAGAACTACCCAGAGTCCTCCACTACAGTAGAACTACCCAGAGTCCTCCACTACAGTAGAACTACCCAGAGTCTTCCACTACAGAAGAACTACCCAGAGTCCTCCACTACAGCAGAACTACCCAGAGTCCTCCACTACAGCAGAACTACCCAGAGTCCTCCACTACAGTAGAACTACCCAGAGTCTAACCCTACAGTATAACTACCCAGAGTCTAACCCTACAGTAGAACTACCCAGAGTCCTCCACTACAGTAGAACTACCCAGAGTCTAACCCTACAGTAGAACTACCCAGAGTCCTCCACTACAGTAGAACTACCCAGAGTCCTCCACTACAGTAGAACTACCCAGAGTCTAACCCTACAGTAGAACTACCCAGAGTCCTCCACTACAGTAGAACTACCCAGAGTCTAACCCTACAGTAGAACTACCCAGAGTCTTCCACTACAGTAGAACTACCCAGAGTCTAACCCTACAGTAGAACTACCCAGAGTCTAACCCTACAGTAGAACTACCCAGAGTCCTCCACTACAGTAGAACTACCCAGAGTCTTCCACTACAGTAGAACTACCCAGAGTCTTCCACTACAGTAGAACTACCCAGAGTCCTCCACTACAGTCTACAGTAGAACTACCCAGAGTCTTCCACTACAGTATAACTACCCAGAGTCCTCCACTACAGTATAACTACCCAGAGTCCTCCACTACAGTATAACTACCCAGAGTCCTCCACTACAGTATAACTACCCAGAGTCCTCCACTACAGTATAACTACCCAGAGTCTTCCACTACAGTAGAACTACCCAGTCTTCCACTACAGTAGAACTACCCAGAGTCCTCCACTACAGTCTACAGTAGAACTACCCAGAGTCTTCCACTACAGTAGAACTACCCAGAGTCCTCCACTACAGTATAACTACCCAGAGTCCTCCACTACAGTCTACAGTATAACTACCCAGAGTCCTCCACTACAGTCTACAGCAGAATACCCAGAGTCCTCCACTACAGTAGAACTACCCAGAGTCTTCCACTACAGTAGAACTACCCAGAGTCCTCCACTACAGCAGAACTACCCAGAGTCCTCCACTACAGTATAACTACCCAGAGTCTTCCACTACAGTAGAACTACCCAGAGTCCTCCACTACAGTCTACAGTAGAACTACCCAGAGTCTTCCACTACAGTAGAACTACCCAGAGTCCTCCACCACAGTAGAACTACCCAGAGTCCTCCACTACAGTCTACAGTAGAACTACCCAGAGTCCTCCACTACAGCAGAACTACCCAGAGTCCTCCACTACAGTATAACTACCCAGAGTCCTCCACTACAGTAGAACTACCCAGAGTCCTCCACTACAGTCTACAGTAGAACTACCCAGAGTCCTCCACTACAGTAGAACTACCCAGAGTCCTCCACTACAGTAGAACTACCCAGAGTCCTCCACTACAGTAGAACTACCCAGAGTCCACCACTACAACTACCCAGAGTCCTCCACTACAGCAGAACTACCCAGAGTCCTCCACTACAGTAGAACTACCCAGAGTCCTCCACTACAGTAGAACTACCAAGAGTCTTCCACTACAGAAGAACTACCCAGAGTCCTCCACTACAGCAGAACTACCCAGAGTCCTCCACTACAGCAGAACTACCCAGAGTCCTCCACTACAGTCTACAGTAGAACTACCCAGAGTCTAACCCTACAGTATAACTACCCAGAGTCTAACCCTACAGTATAACTACCCAGAGTCTAACCCTACAGTAGAACTACCCAGAGTCCTCCACTACAGTAGAACTACCCAGAGTCTAACCCTACAGTAGAACTACCCAGAGTCCTCCACTACAGTAGAACTACCCAGAGTCCTCCACTACAGTAGAACTACCCAGAGTCTAACCCTACAGTAGAACTACCCAGAGTCCTCCACTACAGTAGAACTACCCAGAGTCTAACCCTACAGTAGAACTACCCAGAGTCTTCCACTACAGTAGAACTACCCAGAGTCTTACCCTACAGTAGAACTACCCAGAGTCTAACCCTACAGTAGAACTACCCAGAGTCCTCCACTACAGTAGAACTACCCAGAGTCTTCCACTACAGTAGAACTACCCAGAGTCTTCCACTACAGTAGAACTACCCAGAGTCCTCCACTACAGTCTACAGTAGAACTACCCAGAGTCTTCCACTACAGTATAACTACCCAGAGTCCTCCACTACAGTATAACTACCCAGAGTCCTCCACTACAGTATAACTACCCAGAGTCCTCCACTACAGTATAACTACCCAGAGTCCTCCACTACAGTATAACTACCCAGAGTCTTCCACTACAGTAGAACTACCCAGAGTCTTCCACTACAGTAGAACTACCCAGAGTCCTCCACTACAGTCTACAGTAGAACTACCCAGAGTCCTCCACTACAGTAGAACTACCCAGAGTCCTCCACTACAGTCTACAGTGGAACTACCCAGAGTCTTCCACTACAGTAGAACTACCCAGAGTCCTCCACTACAGTAGAACTACCCAGAGTCCTCCACTACAGTCTACAGTATAACTACCCAGAGTCCTCCACTACAGTCTACAGCAGAATACCCAGAGTCCTCCACTACAGTAGAACTACCCAGAGTCTTCCACTACAGTAGAACTACCCAGAGTCCTCCACTACAGCAGAACTACCCAGAGTCCTCCACTACAGTATAACTACCCAGAGTCTTCCACTACAGTAGAACTACCCAGAGTCTTCCACTACAGTAGAACTACCCAGAGTCCTCCACTACAGTCTACAGTAGAACTACCCAGAGTCTTCCACTACAGTAGAACTACCCAGAGTCCTCCACTGCAGTCTACAGTAGAACTACCCAGAGTCTTCCACTACAGTAGAACTACCCAGAGTCCTCCACTACAGTAGAACTACCCAGAGTCCTCCACTAGTCTACAGTATAACTACCCAGAGTCCTCCACTACAGTCTACAGCAGAATACCCAGAGTCCTCCACTACAGTAGAACTACCCAGAGTCTTCCAATACAGTAGAACTACCCAGAGTCCTCCACTACAGCAGAACTACCCAGAGTCCTCCACTACAGTAGAACTACCCAGTCTACCACTACAGTATAACTACCCAGAGTCTTCCACTACAGTCTACAGCAGAATACCCAGTCTACCACTACGGTCTACAGCAGAATACCCAGTCTACCACTACAGTCTACAGCAGAATACCCAGAGTCTACCACTACAGTAGAACTACCCAGAGTCCTCCACTACAGTAGAACTACCCAGTCTTCCACTACAGTAGAACTACCCAGAGTCTAACCCTACAGTAGAACTACCCAGAGTCCTCCACTACAGTAGAACTACCCAGAGTCTAACCCTACAGTAGAACTACCCAGAGTCCTCCACTACAGTAGAACTACCCAGAGTCTAACCCTACAGTAGAACTACCCAGAGTCTTCCACTACAGTAGAACTACCCAGAGTCTAACCCTACAGTAGAACTACCCAGAGTCTAACCCTACAGTAGAACTACCCAGAGTCCTCCACTACAGTAGAACTACCCAGAGTCTTCCACTACAGTAGAACTACCCAGAGTCCTCCACTACAGTCTACAGTAGAACTACCCAGAGTCTTCCACTACAGTAGAACTACCCAGAGTCCTCCACTACAGTCTACAGTAGAACTACCCAGAGTCCTCCACTACAGTATAACTACCCAGAGTCCTCCACTACAGTATAACTACCCAGAGTCCTCCACTACAGTATAACTACCCAGAGTCTTCCACTACAGTAGAACTACCCAGAGTCCTCCACTACAGTAGAACTACCCAGAGTCTAACCCTACAGTAGAACTACCCAGAGTCCTCCACTACAGTAGAACTACCCAGAGTCTAACCCTACAGTAGAACTACCCAGAGTCTTCCACTACAGTAGAACTACCCAGAGTCTAACCCTACAGTAGAACTACCCAGAGTCTAACCCTACAGTAGAACTACCCAGAGTCCTCCACTACAGTAGAACTACCCAGAGTCTTCCACTACAGTAGAACTACCCAGAGTCTTCCACTACAGTAGAACTACCCAGAGTCCTCCACTACAGTCTACAGTAGAACTACCCAGAGTCTTCCACTACAGTATAACTACCCAGAGTCCTCCACTACAGTATAACTACCCAGAGTCCTCCACTACAGTATAACTACCCAGAGTCCTCCACTACAGTATAACTACCCAGAGTCCTCCACTACAGTATAACTACCCAGAGTCTTCCACTACAGTAGAACTACCCAGAGTCTTCCACTACAGTAGAACTACCCAGAGTCCTCCACTACAGTCTACAGTAGAACTACCCAGAGTCCTCCACTACAGTAGAACTACCCAGAGTCCTCCACTACAGTCTACAGTGGAACTACCCAGAGTCTTCCACTACAGTAGAACTACCCAGAGTCCTCCACTACAGTAGAACTACCCAGAGTCCTCCACTACAGTCTACAGTATAACTACCCAGAGTCCTCCACTACAGTCTACAGCAGAATACCCAGAGTCCTCCACTACAGTAGAACTACCCAGAGTCTTCCACTACAGTAGAACTACCCAGAGTCCTCCACTACAGCAGAACTACCCAGAGTCCTCCACTACAGTATAACTACCCAGAGTCCTCCACTACAGTAGAACTACCCATAGTCTTCCACTACAGTAGAACTACCCAGAGTCCTCCACTACAGTCTACAGTAGAACTACCCAGAGTCTTCCACTACAGTAGAACTACCCAGAGTCCTCCACTGCAGTCTACAGTAGAACTACCCAGAGTCTTCCACTACAGTAGAACTACCCAGAGTCCTCCACTACAGTAGAACTACCCAGAGTCCTCCACTAGTCTACAGTATAACTACCCAGAGTCCTCCACTACAGTCTACAGCAGAATACCCAGAGTCCTCCACTACAGTAGAACTACCCAGAGTCTTCCACTACAGTAGAACTACCCAGAGTCCTCCACTACAGCAGAACTACCCAGAGTCCTCCACTACAGTAGAACTACCCAGTCTACCACTACAGTATAACTACCCAGAGTCTTCCACTACAGTCTACAGCAGAATACCCAGTCTACCACTACGGTCTACAGCAGAATACCCAGTCTACCACTACAGTCTACAGCAGAATACCCAGAGTCTACCACTACAGTAGAACTACCCAGAGTCCTCCACTACAGTAGAACTACCCAGTCTTCCACTACAGTAGAACTACCCAGAGTCTAACCCTACAGTAGAACTACCCAGAGTCCTCCACTACAGTAGAACTACCCAGAGTCTAACCCTACAGTAGAACTACCCAGAGTCCTCCACTACAGTAGAACTACCCAGAGTCTAACCCTACAGTAGAACTACCCAGAGTCTTCCACTACAGTAGAACTACCCAGAGTCTAACCCTACAGTAGAACTACCCAGAGTCTAACCCTACAGTAGAACTACCCAGAGTCCTCCACTACAGTAGAACTACCCAGAGTCTTCCACTACAGTAGAACTACCCAGAGTCTTCCACTACAGTAGAACTACCCAGAGTCCTCCACTACAGTCTACAGTAGAACTACCCAGAGTCTTCCACTACAGTAGAACTACCCAGAGTCCTCCACTACAGTCTACAGTAGAACTACCCAGAGTCCTCCACTACAGTATAACTACCCAGAGTCCTCCACTACAGTATAACTACCCAGAGTCCTCCACTACAGTATAACTACCCAGAGTCTTCCACTACAGTAGAACTACCCAGAGTCTTCCACTACAGTAGAACTACCCAGAGTCCTCCACTACAGTCTACAGTAGAACTACCCAGAGTCTTCCACTACAGTAGAACTACCCAGAGTCCTCCACTACAGTCTACAGTAGAACTACCCAGAGTCTTCCACTACAGTAGAACTACCCAGAGTCCTCCACTACAGTAGAACTACCCAGAGTCCTCCACTACAGTCTACAGTATAACTACCCAGAGTCCTCCACTACAGTCTACAGCAGAATACCCAGAGTCCTCCACTACAGTAGAACTACCCAGAGTCTTCCACTACAGTAGACCTACCCAGAGTCCTCCACTACAGCAGAACTACCCAGAGTCCTCCACTACAGTATAACTACCCAGAGTCTTCCACTACAGTAGAACTACCCAGAGTCTTCCACTACAGTAGAACTACCCAGAGTCCTCCACTACAGTCTACAGTAGAACTACCCAGAGTCTTCCACTACAGTAGAACTACCCAGAGTCCTCCACTACAGTCTACAGTAGAACTACCCAGAGTCTTCCACTACAGTAGAACTACCCAGAGTCCTCCACTACAGTAGAACTACCCAGAGTCCTCCACTACAGTCTACAGTATAACTACCCAGAGTCCTCCACTACAGTCTACAGCAGAATACCCAGAGTCCTCCACTACAGTAGAACTACCCAGAGTCTTCCACTACAGTAGAACTACCCAGAGTCCTCCACTACAGCAGAACTACCCAGAGTCCTCCACTACAGTAGAACTACCCAGTCTACCACTACAGTATAACTACCCAGAGTCTTCCACTACAGTCTACAGCAGAATACCCAGTCTACCACTACAGTCTACAGCAGAATACCCAGTCTACCACTACAGTCTACAGCAGAATACCCAGAGTCTACCACTACAGTAGAACTACCCAGAGTCCTCCACTACAGTAGAACTACCCAGTCTTCCACTACAGTAGAACTACCCAGAGTCTACCACTACAGTAGAACTACCCAGAGTCTACCACTACAGTAGAACTACCCAGAGTCTACCACTACAGTAGAACTACCCAGAGTCTACCACTACAGTAGAACTACCCAGAGTCTACCACTACAGTAGAACTACCCAGAGTCTACCACTACAGTAGAACTACCCAGAGTCTAACCCTACAGTAGAACTACCCAGAGTCTAACCCTACAGTAGAACTACCCAGAGTCCTCCACTACAGTAGAACTACCCAGAGTCTTCCACTACAGTAGAACTACCCAGAGTCTAACCCTACAGTAGAACTACCCAGAGTCCTCCACTACAGTAGAACTACCCAGAGTCTAACCCTACAGTAGAACTACCCAGAGTCCTCCACTACAATAGAACTACCCAGAGTCTAACCCTACAGTAGAACTACCCAGAGTCTTCCACTACAGTAGAACTACCCAGAGTCTAACCCTACAGTAGAACTACCCAGAGTCTAACCCTACAGTAGAACTACCCAGAGTCCTCCACTACAGTAGAACTACCCAGACTCTTCCACTACAGTAGAACTACCCAGAGTCTTCCACTACAGTAGAACTACCCAGAGTCCTCCACTACAGTCTACAGTAGAACTACCCAGAGTCTTCCACTACAGTAGAACTACCCAGAGTCCTCCACTACAGTCTACAGTAGAACTACCCAGAGTCCTCCACTACAGTATAACTACCCAGAGTCCTCCACTACAGTATAACTACCCAGAGTCCTCCACTACAGTATAACTACCCAGAGTCTTCCACTACAGTAGAACTACCCAGAGTCTTCCACTACAGTAGAACTACCCAGAGTCCTCCACTACAGTCTACAGTAGAACTACCCAGAGTCTTCCACTACAGTAGAACTACCCAGAGTCCTCCACTACAGTAGAACTACCCAGAGTCCTCCACTACAGTCTACAGTAGAACTACCCAGAGTCTTCCACTACAGTAGAACTACCCAGAGTCCTCCACTACAGTAGAACTACCCAGAGTCCTCCACTGCAGTCTACAGTATAACTACCCAGAGTCCTCCACTACAGTCTACAGCAGAATACCAAGAGTCCTCCACTACAGTAGAACTACCCAGAGTCTTCCACTACAGTAGAACTACCCAGAGTCCTCCACTACAGCAGAACTACCCAGAGTCCTCCACTACAGTATAACTACCCAGAGTCTTCCACTACAGTAGAACTACCCAGAGTCTTCCACTACAGTAGAACTACCCAGAGTCCTCCACTACAGTCTACAGTAGAACTACCCAGAGTCTTCCACTACAGTAGAACTACCCAGAGTCCTCCACTACAGTCTACAGTAGAACTACCCAGAGTCTTCCACTACAGTAGAACTACCCAGAGTCCTCCACTACAGTAGAACTACCCAGAGTCCTCCACTACAGTCTACAGTATAACTACCCAGAGTCCTCCACTACAGTCTACAGCAGAATACCCAGAGTCCTCCACTACAGTAGAACTACCCAGAGTCTTCCACTACAGTAGACCTACCCAGAGTCCTCCACTACAGTAGAACTACCCAGAGTCCTCCACTACAGTCTACAGTAGAACTACCCAGAGTCTTCCACTACAGTAGAACTACCCAGAGTCTAACCCTACAGTAGAACTACCCAGAGTCCTCCACTACAGTAGAACTACCCAGAGTCTAACCCTACAGTAGAACTACCCAGAGTCCTCCACTACAGTAGAAATACCCAGAGTCTAACCCTACAGTAGAACTACCCAGAGTCCTCCACTACAGTAGAACTACCCAGAGTCTACCACTACAGTAGAACTACCCAGAGTCTTCCACTACAGTAGAACTACCCAGAGTCCTCCACTACAGTCTACAGTAGAACTACCCAGAGTCCTCCACTACAGTATAACTACCCAGAGTCCTCCACTACAGTATAACTACCCAGAGTCCTCCACTACAGTATAACTACCCAGAGTCTTCCACTACAGTAGAACTACCCAGAGTCTTCCACTACAGTAGAACTACCCAGAGTCCTCCACTACAGTCTACAGTAGAACTACCCAGAGTCTTCCACTACAGTAGAACTACCCAGAGTCCTCCACTACAGTCTACAGTAGAACTACCCAGAGTCTTCCACTACAGTAGAACTACCCAGAGTCCTCCACTACAGTAGAACTACCCAGAGTCCTCCACTACAGTCTACAGTATAACTACCCAGAGTCCTCCACTACAGTCTACAGCAGAATACCCAGAGTCCTCCACTACAGTAGAACTACCCAGAGTCTTCCACTACAGTAGAACTACCCAGAGTCCTCCACTACAGCAGAACTACCCAGAGTCCTCCACTACAGTATAACTACCCAGAGTCTTCCACTACAGTAGAACTACCCAGAGTCTTCCACTACAGTAGAACTACCCAGAGTCCTCCACTACAGTCTACAGTAGAACTACCCAGAGTCTTCCACTACAGTAGAACTACCCAGAGTCCTCCACTGCAGTCTACAGTAGAACTACCCAGAGTCTTCCACTACAGTAGAACTACCCAGAGTCCTCCACTACAGTAGAACTACCCAGAGTCCTCCACTAGTCTACAGTATAACTACCCAGAGTCCTCCACTACAGTCTACAGCAGAATACCCAGAGTCCTCCACTACAGTAGAACTACCCAGAGTCTTCCACTACAGTAGAACTACCCAGAGTCCTCCACTACAGCAGAACTACCCAGAGTCCTCCACTACAGTAGAACTACCCAGTCTACCACTACAGTATAACTACCCAGAGTCTTCCACTACAGTCTACAGCAGAATACCCAGTCTACCACTACGGTCTACAGCAGAATACCCAGTCTACCACTACAGTCTACAGCAGAATACCCAGAGTCTACCACTACAGTAGAACTACCCAGAGTCCTCCACTACAGTAGAACTACCCAGTCTTCCACTACAGTAGAACTACCCAGAGTCTAACCCTACAGTAGAACTACCCAGAGTCCTCCACTACAGTAGAACTACCCAGAGTCTAACCCTACAGTAGAACTACCCAGAGTCTTCCACTACAGTAGAACTACCCAGAGTCTAACCCTACAGTAGAACTACCCAGAGTCTAACCCTACAGTAGAACTACCCAGAGTCCTCCACTACAGTAGAACTACCCAGAGTCTTCCACTACAGTAGAACTACCCAGAGTCTTCCACTACAGTAGAACTACCCAGAGTCCTCCACTACAGTCTACAGTAGAACTACCCAGAGTCTTCCACTACAGTAGAACTACCCAGAGTCCTCCACTACAGTCTACAGTAGAACTACCCAGAGTCCTCCACTACAGTATAACTACCCAGAGTCCTCCACTACAGTATAACTACCCAGAGTCCTCCACTACAGTATAACTACCCAGAGTCTTCCACTACAGTAGAACTACCCAGAGTCTTCCACTACAGTAGAACTACCCAGAGTCCTCCACTACAGTCTACAGTAGAACTACCCAGAGTCTTCCACTACAGTAGAACTACCCAGAGTCCTCCACTACAGTCTACAGTAGAACTACCCAGAGTCTTCCACTACAGTAGAACTACCCAGAGTCCTCCACTACAGTAGAACTACCCAGAGTCCTCCACTACAGTCTACAGTATAACTACCCAGAGTCCTCCACTACAGTCTACAGCAGAATACCCAGAGTCCTCCACTACAGTAGAACTACCCAGAGTCTTCCACTACAGTAGACCTACCCAGAGTCCTCCACTACAGCAGAACTACCCAGAGTCCTCCACTACAGTATAACTACCCAGAGTCTTCCACTACAGTAGAACTACCCAGAGTCTTCCACTACAGTAGAACTACCCAGAGTCCTCCACTACAGTCTACAGTAGAACTACCCAGAGTCTTCCACTACAGTAGAACTACCCAGAGTCCTCCACTACAGTCTACAGTAGAACTACCCAGAGTCTTCCACTACAGTAGAACTACCCAGAGTCCTCCACTACAGTAGAACTACCCAGAGTCCTCCACTACAGTCTACAGTATAACTACCCAGAGTCCTCCACTACAGTCTACAGCAGAATACCCAGAGTCCTCCACTACAGTAGAACTACCCAGAGTCTTCCACTACAGTAGAACTACCCAGAGTCCTCCACTACAGCAGAACTACCCAGAGTCCTCCACTACAGTAGAACTACCCAGTCTACCACTACAGTATAACTACCCAGAGTCTTCCACTACAGTCTACAGCAGAATACCCAGTCTACCACTACAGTCTACAGCAGAATACCCAGTCTACCACTACAGTCTACAGCAGAATACCCAGAGTCTACCACTACAGTAGAACTACCCAGAGTCCTCCACTACAGTAGAACTACCCAGTCTTCCACTACAGTAGAACTACCCAGAGTCTACCACTACAGTAGAAATACCCAGAGTCTACCACTACAGTAGAACTACCCAGAGTCTACCACTACAGTAGAACTACCCAGAGTCTACCACTACAGTAGAACTACCCAGAGTCTACCACTACAGTAGAACTACCCAGAGTCTACCACTACAGTAGAACTACCCAGAGTCTAACCCTACAGTAGAACTACCCAGAGTCTAACCCTACAGTAGAACTACCCAGAGTCCTCCACTACAGTAGAACTACCCAGAGTCTTCCACTACAGTAGAACTACCCAGAGTCTAACCCTACAGTAGAACTACCCAGAGTCCTCCACTACAGTAGAACTACCCAGAGTCTAACCCTACAGTAGAACTACCCAGAGTCCTCCACTACAATAGAACTACCCAGAGTCTAACCCTACAGTAGAACTACCCAGAGTCTTCCACTACAGTAGAACTACCCAGAGTCTAACCCTACAGTAGAACTACCCAGAGTCTAACCCTACAGTAGAACTACCCAGAGTCCTCCACTACAGTAGAACTACCCAGACTCTTCCACTACAGTAGAACTACCCAGAGTCTTCCACTACAGTAGAACTACCCAGAGTCCTCCACTACAGTCTACAGTAGAACTACCCAGAGTCTTCCACTACAGTAGAACTACCCAGAGTCCTCCACTACAGTCTACAGTAGAACTACCCAGAGTCCTCCACTACAGTATAACTACCCAGAGTCCTCCACTACAGTATAACTACCCAGAGTCCTCCACTACAGTATAACTACCCAGAGTCTTCCACTACAGTAGAACTACCCAGAGTCTTCCACTACAGTAGAACTACCCAGAGTCCTCCACTACAGTCTACAGTAGAACTACCCAGAGTCTTCCACTACAGTAGAACTACCCAGAGTCCTCCACTACAGTAGAACTACCCAGAGTCCTCCACTACAGTCTACAGTAGAACTACCCAGAGTCTTCCACTACAGTAGAACTACCCAGAGTCCTCCACTACAGTAGAACTACCCAGAGTCCTCCACTGCAGTCTACAGTATAACTACCCAGAGTCCTCCACTACAGTCTACAGCAGAATACCAAGAGTCCTCCACTACAGTAGAACTACCCAGAGTCTTCCACTACAGTAGAACTACCCAGAGTCCTCCACTACAGCAGAACTACCCAGAGTCCTCCACTACAGTATAACTACCCAGAGTCTTCCACTACAGTAGAACTACCCAGAGTCTTCCACTACAGTAGAACTACCCAGAGTCCTCCACTACAGTCTACAGTAGAACTACCCAGAGTCTTCCACTACAGTAGAACTACCCAGAGTCCTCCACTACAGTCTACAGTAGAACTACCCAGAGTCTTCCACTACAGTAGAACTACCCAGAGTCCTCCACTACAGTAGAACTACCCAGAGTCCTCCACTACAGTCTACAGTATAACTACCCAGAGTCCTCCACTACAGTCTACAGCAGAATACCCAGAGTCCTCCACTACAGTAGAACTACCCAGAGTCTTCCACTACAGTAGACCTACCCAGAGTCCTCCACTACAGTAGAACTACCCAGAGTCCTCCACTACAGTCTACAGTAGAACTACCCAGAGTCTTCCACTACAGTAGAACTACCCAGAGTCTAACCCTACAGTAGAACTACCCAGAGTCCTCCACTACAGTAGAACTACCCAGAGTCTAACCCTACAGTAGAACTACCCAGAGTCCTCCACTACAGTAGAAATACCCAGAGTCTAACCCTACAGTAGAACTACCCAGAGTCCTCCACTACAGTAGAACTACCCAGAGTCTACCACTACAGTAGAACTACCCAGAGTCTTCCACTACAGTAGAACTACCCAGAGTCCTCCACTACAGTCTACAGTAGAACTACCCAGAGTCCTCCACTACAGTATAACTACCCAGAGTCCTCCACTACAGTATAACTACCCAGAGTCCTCCACTACAGTATAACTACCCAGAGTCTTCCACTACAGTAGAACTACCCAGAGTCTTCCACTACAGTAGAACTACCCAGAGTCCTCCACTACAGTCTACAGTAGAACTACCCAGAGTCTTCCACTACAGTAGAACTACCCAGAGTCCTCCACTACAGTCTACAGTAGAACTACCCAGAGTCTTCCACTACAGTAGAACTACCCAGAGTCCTCCACTACAGTAGAACTACCCAGAGTCCTCCACTACAGTCTACAGTATAACTACCCAGAGTCCTCCACTACAGTCTACAGCAGAATACCCAGAGTCCTCCACTACAGTAGAACTACCCAGAGTCTTCCACTACAGTAGAACTACCCAGAGTCCTCCACTACAGCAGAACTACCCAGAGTCCTCCACTACAGTATAACTACCCAGAGTCTTCCACTACAGTAGAACTACCCAGAGTCTTCCACTACAGTAGAACTACCCAGAGTCCTCCACTACAGTCTACAGTAGAACTACCCAGAGTCTTCCACTACAGTAGAACTACCCAGAGTCCTCCACTACAGTAGAACTACCCAGAGTCCTCCACTACAGTCTACAGTATAACTACCCAGAGTCCTCCACTACAGCAGAACTACCCAGAGTCCTCCACTACAGTAGAACTACCCAGTCTACCACTACAGTATAACTACCCAGAGTCTTCCACTACAGTCTACAGCAGAATACCCAGTCTACCACTACAGTCTACAGCAGAATACCCAGTCTACCACTACAGTCTACAGCAGAATACCCAGAGTCTACCACTACAGTAGAACTACCCAGAGTCCTCCACTACAGTAGAACTACCCAGTCTTCCACTACAGTAGAACTACCCAGAGTCTACCACTACAGTAGAACTACCCAGAGTCTACCACTACAGTAGAACTACCCAGAGTCTACCACTACAGTATAACTACCCAGAGTCTACCACTACAGTAGAACTACCCAGAGTCTACCACTACAGTAGAACTACCCAGAGTCTACCACTACAGTAGAACTACCCAGAGTCTACCACTACAGTAGAACTACCCAGAGTCTAACCCTACAGTAGAACTACCCAGAGTCCTCCACTACAGTAGAACTACCCAGAGTCTTCCACTACAGTAGAACTACCCAGAGTCTAACCCTACAGTAGAACTACCCAGAGTCCTCCACTACAGTAGAACTACCCAGAGTCTAACCCTACAGTAGAACTACCCAGAGTCCTCCACTACAGTAGAAATACCCAGAGTCTAACCCTACAGTAGAACTACCCAGAGTCCTCCACTACAGTAGAACTACCCAGAGTCTACCACTACAGTAGAACTACACAGAGTCTTCCACTACAGTAGAACTACCCAGTCTACCACTACAGTATAACTACCCAGAGTCTTCCACTACAGTAGAACTACCCAGAGTCTACCACTAGTCTACAGCTAACTACCCAGAGTCTTCCACTACAGTAGAACTACCCAGAGTCCTCCACTACAGTAGAACTACCCAGAGTCTAACCCTACAGTAGAACTACCCAGAGTCCTCCACTACAGTAGAACTACCCAGAGTCTACCACTAGTCTACAGCTAACTACCCAGAGTCTTCCACTACAGTAGAACTACCCAGAGGGGGGGGGGGGGGGGGGGGGGTGTTGCATCAGTAATGAGTATGAGTGAGGGTTTATGTGAGTGTGAGTGAGGGTTTATGTGAGTGTGAGTGAGGGTTTATGTGAGTGAGGGTTTATGTGAGTGTGAGTGAGGGTTTATGTGAGTGAGGGTTTATGTGAGTGTGAGTGAGGGTTTATGTGAGTGAGGGTCTATGTGAGTGAGGGTTTATGTGAGTGTGGGTTTATGTGAGTGTGAGTTTATGTGAGTGTGAGTGAGGGTTTATGTGAGTGAGGGTTTATGTGAGTGAGGGTTTATGTGAGTGAGGGTTTATGTGAGTGTGAGTGAGGGTTTATGTGAGTGTGGGTTTATGTGAGTGTGAGTGAGGGTTTATGTGAGTGTGAGTGAGGGTTTATGTGAGTGAGGGTTTATGTGAGTGTGAGTGAGGGTTTATGTGAGTGTGAGTGAGGGTTTATGTGAGTGAGGCTTTATGTGAGTGAGGGTTTATGTGAGTGCGAGTGAGGGTTTATGTGAGTGTGAGTGAGGGTTTATGTGAGTGAGGGTTTATGTGAGTGAGGGTTTATGTGAGTGAGGGTTTATGTGAGTGCGAGTGAGGGTTTATGTGAGTGTGAGTGAGGGTTTATGTGAGTGTGGGTTTATGTGAGTGTGAGTGAGGGTTTATGTGAGTGTGAGTGAGGGTTTATGTGAGTGAGGGTTTATGTGAGTGTGAGTGAGGGTTTATGTGAGTGTGAGTGAGGCTTTATGTGAGTGAGGGTTTATGTGAGTGCGAGTGAGGGTTTATGTGAGTGTGAGTGAGGGTTTATGTGAGTGAGGGTTTATGTGAGTGAGGGTTTATGTGAGTGAGGGTTTATGTGAGTGTGAGTGAGGGTTTATGTGAGTTTGAGTGAGGGTTTATGTGAGTGAGGGTTTATGTGAGTGAGGGTTTATGTGAGTGTGGGTTTATGTGAGTGTGAGTGAGGGTTTATGTGAGTGTGGGTTTATGTGAGTGTGAGTGAGGGTTTATGTGAGTGAGGGTTTATGTGAGTGTGAGTGTGGGTTTATGTGAGTGTGAGTGAGGGTTTATGTGAGTGTGAGTGAGTGTTTTTGTGAGTGAGGGTTTATGTGAGTGTGGGTTTATGTGAGTGTGAGTTTATGTGAGTGTGGGTTTATGTGAGTGTGAGTGAGGGTTTATGTGAGTGAGGGTTTATGTGAGTGTGAGTGAGGGTTTATGTGAGTGTGGGTTTATGTGAGTGTGAGTGAGGGTTTATGTGAGTGAGGGTTTATGTGAGTGAGGGTTTATGTGAGTGTGGGTTTATGTGAGTGTGAGTGAGGGTTTATGTGAGTGTGGGTTTATGTGAGTGTGAGTGAGGGTTTATGTGAGTGTGGGTTTATGTGAGTGTGAGTGAGGGTTTATGTGAGTGTGAGTTTATGCGAGTGTGAGTTTATGTGAGTGTGAGTTTATGTGAGTGTGAGTGAGGGTTTATGTGAGTGTGAGTGAGGGTTTATGTGAGTGAGGGTTTATGTGAGTGTGAGTGAGGGTTTATGTGAGTGAGGGTTTATGTGAGTGTGAGTGAGGGTTTGTGTGAGTGAGGGTTTATGTGAGTGTGGGTTTATGTGAGTGTGAGTGAGGGTTTATGTGAGTGTGAGTGAGGGTTTATGTGAGTGAGGGTTTATGTGAGTGAGGGTTTATGTGAGTGTGAGTGAGGGTTTATGTGAGTGAGGGTTTATGTGAGTGTGAGTGAGGGTTTATGTGAGTGAGGGTTTATGTGAGTGTGAGTGAGGGTTTATGTGAGTGTGAGTGAGGGTCTATGTGAGTGTGAGTGAGGGTTTATGTGAGTGAGGGTTTATGTGAGTGTGAGTGAGGGTTTATGTGAGTGAGGGTTTATGTGAGTGTGGGTTTATGTGAGTGTGAGTGTGGGTTTGTGAGTGTGAGTGAGGGTTTATGTGAGTGAGGGTTTATGTGAGTGTGGGTTTATGTGAGTGTGGGTTTATGTGAGTGTGAGTGAGGGTTTATGTGAGTGAGGGTTTATGTGAGTGACAGTGAAGGTGTGTGTCTGACTGGGTAGAGACTTGTGGATAGGCAGAGTCAGGTAGACAGTGTGTATAGTCTGTGGGAGAAGGAGCGCGACACTTCTTAGCCATTTAACTTACAGCCAGGGGGGACAGAAGCTGTTTAGGGGCCTGTTGGTCTGAGCACCAGGTCCATGTTCTGTTACTGTAGAACAGCTTACTGGATCGGGGTGTTTTGCCCCATTGGCTGTGTTAGGAATTTGTTATGTAATTCAGACGAAAATGCCCAATGTACTGTAGTTTCTGTTTGGTGTTAGTAAAGCAGGCGATACTTGTGGTGTGGGCTGCATTGTTTAGCAGCCAGTGTGTGTGTGTGTATATATGTGTGTGTGTGTGTGTGTGTGTGTGTGTGTGTGTTTGGGCAGTGTTGTGTTTGTTGTGAAGGCTAGGAGCTCTAATTTGCTCTCAGATTGCAACTAATTGCGTGAAACAAAAGGACAGCCTCTCCGAGTGTGTCCATTGACAGGGCCCTCCGAGCACCTCGGAGAACAAGAGCCTGTGAGCCCCCCCCCACCCCACCCACCAGCTCTCTCGGTGGCACCCACCAAACTGAGCCAACTCTCTGACACATACAGATTAGCCCTGGGGTAAAAGAGAGAAAGAGAAAGCGTTTGTCTCTTGGTTACTGGTCTAAAATGGAATGCAAAGGGGGTAAGGTAATTACAGACACGGAGATGCAGCGAACAGCCTAACGACGATCATCGAGATCCCATTGGTTGGTTACACACACACACACACACACACACACACACACACACACACACACACACACACACACACACACACACACACACACACAGTGAGTGAGGGTTTATGTGAGTGAGGCTTTATGTGAGTGAGGGTTTATGTGAGTGCGAGTGAGGGTTTATGTGAGTGTGAGTGAGGGTTTATGTGAGTGAGGGTTTATGTGAGTGAGGGTTTATGTGAGTGAGGGTTTATGTGAGTGCGAGTGAGGGTTTATGTGAGTGTGAGTGAGGGTTTATGTGAGTGTGGGTTTATGTGAGTGTGAGTGAGGGTTTATGTGAGTGTGAGTGAGGGTTTATGTGAGTGAGGGTTTATGTGAGTGTGAGTGAGGGTGTATGTGAGTGTGAGTGAGTCTTTATGTGAGTGAGGGTTTATGTGAGTGCGAGTGAGGGTTTATGTGAGTGTGAGTGAGGGTTTATGTGAGTGAGGGTTTATGTGAGTGAGGGTTTATGTGACTGAGGGTTTATGTGAGTGTGAGTGAGGGTTTATGTGAGTTTGAGTGAGGGTTTATGTGAGTGAGGGTTTATGTGAGTGAGGGTTTATGTGAGTGTGGGTTTATGTGAGTGTGAGTGAGGGTTTATGTGAGTGTGGGTTTATGTGAGTGTGAGTGAGGGTTTATGTGAGTGAGGGTTTATGTGAGTGTGAGTGTGGGTTTATGTGAGTGTGAGTGAGGGTTTATGTGAGTGTGAGTGAGGGTTTATGTGAGTGAGGGTTTATGTGAGTGTGGGTTTATGTGAGTGTGTGTTTATGTGAGTGTGGGTTTATGTGAGTGTGAGTGAGGGTTTATGTGAGTGAGGGTTTATGTGAGTGTGAGTGAGGGTTTATGTGAGTGTGGGTTTATGTGAGTGTGAGTGAGGGTTTATGTGAGTGAGGGTTTATGTGAGTGAGGGTTTATGTGAGTGTGGGTTTATGTGAGTGTGAGTGAGGGTTTATGTGAGTGTGGGTTTATGTGAGTGTGAGTGAGGGTTTATGTGAGTGTGGGTTTATGTGAGTGTGAGTGAGGGTTTATGTGAGTGTGAGTTTATGCGAGTGTGAGTTTATGTGAGTGTGAGTTTATGTGAGTGTGAGTGAGGGTTTATGTGAGTGTGAGTGAGGGTTTATGTGAGTGAGGGTTTATGTGAGTGTGAGTGAGGGTTTATGTGAGTGAGGGTTTATGTGAGTGTGAGTGAGGGTTTGTGTGAGTGAGGGTTTATGTGAGTGTGGGTTTATGTGAGTGTGAGTGAGGGTTTATGTGAGTGTGAGTGAGGGTTTATGTGAGTGAGGGTTTATGTGAGTGAGGGTTTATGTGAGTGTGAGTGAGGGTTTATGTGAGTGAGGGTTTATGTGAGTGTGAGTGAGGGTTTATGTGAGTGAGGGTTTATGTGAGTGTGAGTGAGGGTTTATGTGAGTGTGAGTGAGGGTCTATGTGAGTGTGAGTGAGGGTTTATGTGAGTGAGGGTTTATGTGAGTGTGAGTGAGGGTTTATGTGAGTGAGGGTTTATGTGAGTGTGGGTTTATGTGAGTGTGAGTGTGGGTTTGTGAGTGTGAGTGAGGGTTTATGTGAGTGAGGGTTTATGTGAGTGTGGGTTTATGTGAGTGTGGGTTTATGTGAGTGTGAGTGAGGGTTTATGTGAGTGAGGGTTTATGTGAGTGACAGTGAAGGTGTGTGTCTGACTGGGTAGAGACTTGTGGATAGGCAGAGTCAGGTAGACAGTGTGTATAGTCTGTGGGAGAAGGAGCGCGACACTTCTTAGCCATTTAACTTACAGCCAGGGGGGACAGAAGCTGTTTAGGGGCCTGTTGGTCTGAGCACCAGGTCCATGTTCTGTTACTGTAGAACAGCTTACTGGATCGGGGTGTTTTGCCCCATTGGCTGTGTTAGGAATTTGTTATGTAATTCAGACGAAAATGCCCAATGTACTGTAGTTTCTGTTTGGTGTTAGTAAAGCAGGCGATACTTGTGGTGTGGGCTGCATTGTTTAGCAGCCAGTGTGTGTGTGTGTATATATGTGTGTGTGTGTGTGTGTGTGTGTGTGTGTGTGTTTGGGCAGTGTTGTGTTTGTTGTGAAGGCTAGGAGCTCTAATTTGCTCTCAGATTGCAACTAATTGCGTGAAACAAAAGGACAGCCTCTCCGAGTGTGTCCATTGACAGGGCCCTCCGAGCACCTCGGAGAACAAGAGCCTGTGAGCCCCCCCCCCCCCCACCCACCAGCTCTCTCGGTGGCACCCACCAAACTGAGCCAACTCTCTGACACATACAGATTAGCCCTGGGGTAAAAGAGAGAAAGAGAAAGCGTTTGTCTCTTGGTTACTGGTCTAAAATGGAATGCAAAGGGGGTAAGGTAATTACAGACACGGAGATGCAGCGAACAGCCTAACGACGATCATCGAGATCCCATTGGTTGGTTACACACACACACACACACACACACACACACACACACACACACACACACACACACACACACACACACACACACACACACACACACACACACACACACACACACACACGTCTAATCACTGCTTTTTGATGTAATCAATAACAGAGGGTAATGTAAACACCGGGGAGTATTTTTTTGTCTGTGCCCTATTTGTGGGGGAAAACTCATCCCGACTTGCTGGACCTGGCTCCCCAGTGTCTGCGCTTAGGCCCTCCCAGGCCCACCCGTGGTTGTGCCCCTGTGGTTGTGCCCCCAGTCATGTGAAATCCATAGATTAGGGCCTAATGAATTTATTTCAATTGACTGATTTCCTTATATGAACTGTAACTCAGTAAAATCTTTTAAAATTGTTGCGTTACATACAGTACCAGTCAAAAATTGACACAGACACATTGAATCCATTTAAGTTAATTTAAGTTAGTTTGTGGAATTTCTTTCCTTCTTAATGTGTTTGAGCCAATCATTTGTTTTGTGACAAGGTAGGGGTGGTATACAGAATATACTTATAAAGTTCATTCAAGTGCAGTCGCAAAAACCATCAAGTGCTATGATGTAACTCATGAGGACTGCCACCGGAAAGGAAGACCCAGAGTTACCTCTGCTGCAGAGGATAAGTTCATTAGAGTTACCAGCCTCAGAAATTGCAGCCCAAATAAATGCTTCCCAGAGTTCAAGTAACAGACACATCTCAACATCAACTGTTCAGAGGAGACTACGTGAATCAGGTCTTCGTGGTCGAATTGCTGCAAAGAAACCACTACTGAAGGACACCAACAAGAAGAAGAGACTTGATTGGGCCAAGAAACACAAGTAATGGACATTAGACCAGTGGAAATCTGTCCTTGGTCTGATGAGTACAAATTAGATTTTTGGTTTCAACCGCCGTGTCTTTGTGAGACGCAGAGTAGGTGAACGGATGATCTCTGCATGTGTGGTTCCCACCGTGAAGCATGGAGGAGGAGGAGGTGTGGGGGTGCTTTGCTGGTGATACTATCTGTGATTTATTTATAATTCAAGGTACACTTAACCAGCATGTCTACCACAGCATTCTGCAGTGATACACCATCCCATCTGGTTTGTGCTTAGTGGGACTATCATTTGTTTTTCAACAGAACAATAACCCAACACACCTCCAGACTGTGTAAGGGCTATTTGACCAAGAAGGAGAGTGATGG